>NC_052166.1:69130756-69179598 GCF_902713615.1 Scyliorhinus canicula
CCCGGGTCCGGCTAACACGGGCTGTCCAAGATTACTAAACGCAGGAGGAACGAGCGGACCCTTCACTGTCCAGCTGGTCCCCACCGCTCTGTTATCTCCCGTTATCTGTTCCAACAGCCGTCAGTTGCTGTTTGGCCCCACTGATTAATGCTCCAGCTTCCATTACAATCCATTACAATCCATTAAAACCATTACAATCCATTACAATCCATTACAACCCATTAAATCCATTACAATCCATTACAATCCATTAACCCATTTACAATCCATACAATCCTCCGTTACAATTGGCCTCTATGGGAAGATGAGTTCTCAGCTCCTGTCTAGAGAGAGAGAGAAGACTCTCCCATTCCCTCACTCCATTCCCTCACTCCCATTCCCTCACTCCCATTCCCTCACTCCCATTCCCTCACTCCCATTCCCTCACCCACTCCATTCCCTCACTCCCATTCCCTCACTCCCACCCTCACTCCACTCCCATTCCCTCACTCCCACTCCCATTCCCTCACTCCCATTCCCTCACTCCCATTCCCATTCCCTCACTCCCATTCCCTCACTCCCATTCCCTCACTCCCACTCCCATTCCCTCACTCCCATTCCCTCACTCCCATTCCCTCACTCCCACTCCCATTCCCTCACTCCCATTCCCTCACTCCCATTCCCTCACTCCCATTCCCTCACTCCCATTCCCATTCCCTCACTCCCATTCCCTCACTCCCATTCCCTCACTCCCATTCCCATTCCCTCCTCCCATTCCCTCACTCCCATTCCCACACTCCCATTCCCATTCCCACACTCCCATTCCCATTCCCTCACTCCATTCCTCACTCCCATTCCCATTCCCTCACTCCCATTGCCTCACCCTCCTCCCATTCCTCACTCCCATTCCCATTCCCACTCCCATTCCCATTCCCACTCCCACTCCCACTCCCATTCCCATTCCCATCACTCCCATTCCCTCACTCCCATTCCCACACTCCCATTCCCTCACTTCATTCCCTCACTCCCATTCCCATTCCTCACTCCCATTCCCTCACTCCCATTCCCTCACCCCGTTCCCATTCCCTCACTCCCATTCCCTCACCCCGTTCCCATTCCCTCACTCCCATTCCCATTCCCTCACTCCCATTCCCATTCCCACACTCCCATTCCCATTCCCTCACTCCCATTCCCTCACTCCCATTCCCATTCCCTCACTCCCATTCCCTCACTCCCATTCCCTCACCCCTGTTCCCATTCTCTCACTCCCATTCCCTCACTCCCATTCCCATTCCCTCACTCCCATTCCCTCACTCCCATTCCCTCACCCCGTTCCCATTCCCTCACTCCCATTCCCTCACCCCGTTCCCATTCCCTCACTCCCATTCCCATTCCCTCACTCCCATTCCCATTCCCTCACTCCCACTCCCTCACTCCCACTCCCATTCCCTCATTCCCATACTCCCATTCCCTCACTCCCACTCCCATTCCCTCACTCCCATTCCCACATTCCCATTCCCTCACTCCCATTCCCACACTCCCAATCCCATTCCCTCACTCCCATTCCCTCACTCCCACTCCCATTCCCACACTCCCATTCCTTCACTCCCATTCCCATTCCCTCACTCCCATTCCCTCACTCCCATTCCCATTCCCTCACTCCCATTCCCTCACTCCCACTACCATTCCCTCACTCCCATTCCCACACTCCCATTCCCTCACTCCCACTCCCATTCCCTCACTCCCATTCCCTCACTCCGATTCCCTCACTCCCATTCCCATTCCCTCACTCCCACTCCCTCACTCCCACTCCCATTCCCTCACTCCCATTCCCTCACTCCCATTCCCTCACTCCCATTCCCATGCCTCACTCCCGTTCCCGTTCCCTCACTCCCATTCCCTCATTCCCATTCCTCACTCCCATTCCCTCACTCCCGTTCCCATTCCCTCACTCCTGTTCCCTCACTCCCATTTCCTCACTCGCACTCCCATTCCCGCACTCCCATTCCCGCACTCCCATTCCCGCACTCCCATTCCCGCACTCCCATTCTTTCTGCATTCCTGTATCCCACACACAGCTGGCTACACCATACACCCACTTGCTGCTCTTTACTTTCAGGATGTGTGTGCCATTGTTTGGGCAGGTATTGCCCATCCCTAACTGCCCTTCAGAAGGTGGGGGTGAGCTGCGTTCTTGAACTGCTGCAGTCCATGTGGTGTAGGTACACCCACTGTGCTGTTAGGAAGGGAGACCTAGGATTTTGCCCGAGTGAAGGAGCGGCTGATATATTTCCAAGTCAGGGTGGTGAGTGACTCGGAGGGGAATCTCCAGGTGGTGGGGGTCCCAGGTATCTGCTGCTCTTGTCCTGCTAGATGGTAGAGGTTGTGGGTTTGGAAGGTGCTGCCTAAGGAGCCTTGGTGGGTTACTGCAGCGCATCTTGTAGAAACAGTCAAACTGCTGCACAACAGACATCTTCCCAGTGATATCGGGCGGATGGAGCGGGGGTGGGGGGGGGGGGGGTGGAGGGGTAAATGCCTGCCCTGATGGCACTGTATGAATAAAGGGGTTGATTGGGAGCTGATGGGATGCTTGCAGTAACTACACGTTATGATAAACAATTGGGATAATCTCCAGGAAGCTTCCCCATTCGCCTCGACCCCTGGGACAGCGAAGGCAGAGGTTAGTTAGCGGAATTGGAAAGCTGAAGCTGGATAATAGTCTATCAAACTGGCCTTGGGGCCAGGCAGCTTCCAACTGAGTTACTCCAGCAAATAACTCAAACAAATGTCAGCTGGGACTCCAGATTCTGTGGTGTGTAAACAACACAACGTGGACACAATCCACTGGCAACACAGTCAGTAAATTTGGGATTAGAGGGAGTCCTGGAAAGTTGGTTGACGATCCAAGCAGGTAACGTCAACCTGACTGAATGGGAACAACTCCTTTCATTCACTTCAAAACTGAAAAATACTTGGAACCCCTTCTGCTTTCTGCAATGGTGCAGGATATTTATTCAATTATCAGTGAATTTGGTGTTCAAACGAGCTGCATGTGTTGTTTAATTGTTCCCGGAACTGCAAGGAGCCTTTCCCTGCCTGCAACACTGGACCCCATCCCAGAGAGTTTGAACGAGGCAGGTGAAATAAGCAAGAACTGACTGACATCAGGGTCACTGTGGCACCAACCAGCCAGTGGGAGAACCTAAATGTTACACTGGTGGGCTGGATCCGGAACTGGGGCCTGTCAGTGATCAACATCACCTGTCTGTTCAGCATTGGGAGGGACCTGGGGAAAGCGACCTCACCCAATGTAGTTTGAGAGATTATTGCAGTTTACCAGGTTGGGGAGGAGAGTGTAGAAGAATAAGCGTGAGCTGGACGTTGCCCAGACAGGATCCAATCTCTGCAATGTGTTTGGTGTTTTTGGTGCTGACTGTAGCTTCTCGAGGGAGCTGCACACAGCAGTCAGTGTCTTTCTATAGAACACACAGTCTCAGCTGTCATCTTCGGGACTGGGTTCCACTCTCTCGAGGGATGGAGAGGAGGTTTTCCCCAAATTGTTTCGGTCATTGACCGTTTTTCCTCTGATTTGTGACTCTTTGGGAATGACAGCCTCGACGCCGTTGGCATCACGAGCTGGAATGTGTGACGCATTCCTGTTGAGTCACAGAAAGAGAGCCTATGGGGGGGTAGATGGGGATGGGGGGGTAGATGGGGATGGGGGGGGGGGTAGATGGGGATGGGGGGGGGGTAGATGGGGATGGGGGGGGGTAGATGGGGATGGGGGGGGTAGATGGGGATTGGGGGGGGTAGATGGGGATGGGGGGGGTAGATGGGGGTGGGGGAGGGGTAGATGGGGGTGGGGGGTGGGGGGGTAGATGGGGGTGGGGGGGTAGATGGGGATGGGGGGGGTGGGGGGGTAGATGGGGATGGGGGGTAGATGGGGAGGGGGGGTGGGGCGTAGATGGGGATGGGGGAGTGGGGGGGGTAGATGGGGACGGGGGGGTAGATGGGGGTGAGGGAGGGGTAGATGGGGAGGGGGTGGGGGAGGGGTAGATGGGGAGGGGGGTGGATGGGGGTGGGGGAGGGGTAGATGGGGATGGGTGGGGGTGGGGGGGTGGATGGGTGGGTGGGGGTGGGGGGGTGGATGGGGGTGGGGGGGGTGGATGGGGGTGGGGGGGAGTGGATGGGGGTGGGGGGGTAGATGGGGATGGGGGTAGATGGGGATGGGGGGTGGATGGGGCTGTGGGTGGATGGGGGTGGGGGGGTAGATGGAGGTGGGGGGTGGATGGGGGTGGGGGGGTAGATGGGGATGGGGGTGGATGGGGGGTAGATGTGGATGGGGGTAGATGGGGGTGGGGGGGTAGATGGGGTGGGGGAGGGGTAGATGGGGATGGGGGTGGGGGAGGGGTAGATGGGGAGGGGTAGATGGGGATGGGGGTGGGGGGGTGGATGGGGGTGGGGGAGGGGTGGGTGGGGGTGGGGGAGGGGTGGATGGGGGGTGGATGGGGGTGGGGGGGTAGATGGGGGTGGGGGGTAGATGGGGGTGGGGGGGTAGATGGGGATGGGGGGTAGATGGGGATGGGGGGTAGATGGGGATGGGGGGTAGATGGGGATGGGGTGGGGGGGGTAGGGGGGGGGGGGGTAGATGGGGATGGGGTGGGGGGGTAGATGGGGATGGGGTGCGGGGGTAGATGGGGTGGGGGGTAGATGGGGATGGGGGGGGGGTAGTTGGGGATGGGGGGGAGTGGATGAGGATGGGGGGGGGGTGGATGAGTGGGGGGGTGGATGAGGGTGGGGGGGTGGATGAGGGTGGGGGGGGGATGGTGGGGTGTGGTAGATGGGGATGGGGGGTAGATGGGGTGGGGGGGTAGATGGGGATGGGATGGGGATGGGGGGTAGATGGGGATGGGGGTGGGGGGGTAGATGGGGATGGGGTGGGGGGAGTAGATGGGGAGGGGTGGGGGTGTAGATGGGGATGGGGTGGGGGGGTAGAGGGGGGGGGAGAGGGGTGGGGGGTAGATGGGGTGGGGGGTAGATGGGGATGGGGGGGTGGGGGGTAGATGGGGATGGGAGGGGTGGGGGGTGGATGGGGGTGGGGGGTAGATGGGGGTGAGGGGGGGGTAGATGAGGGTGGGGGGGTCGATGGGGATGGGGATGGGAGGTAGATGGGGGTGGGGGGGTAGATGGGGGTGGGGGGGGTAGATGGGGGGGGGGTGGGGGGTAGATGGGGATGGGGGGGTAGATGGGGATGGGGGTGGGGGGGTGGATGGGGTGGGTGGGGGGTAGATGGGGATGGGGTGGGTGGGGGGGTAGATGGGGATGAGATGGGGAGGTGGATGGGGGGGGGTTGATGGGGGTGGGGGGTAGATGGGGGTGGGGTGGGGGGTAGATGGGGATGGGGGTGGGGGGGTAGATGGGGATGGGGTGGGTGGGGGGTAGATGGGGGTGGGGGGGTAGATGGGGGTGGGGGGTAGATGGGGGTGGGGTGGGGGGTAGATGGGGATGGGGGGGTAGATGGGGATGAGATGGGGGGGGTGGATGGGGGGGGGGCAGGGCGTGGGAGGGGAGTGATCCCCATTGTTTTACAGTTTGTTATACTGTGGCTCTACAATCTCAGCAAATGGATACTGCTATCAGATTGACATCGGACTGTTCCTGACAGAAGCAGCAGATATTCAGTTCCAAATCTCTTTCTTAAACTTGTCACCATCCTGTGCCCCTACCTCCGAAACCCACCCCCTCCAGCCTCAACCCCGAAACCCACCCCCTCCAGCCCCACCCCCAAACCCACCCCAAAACCCAGCCCCTCCCCCCAAACCCACCCCCTCCAGCCCCACTCCCAAAACCCACCCCCTCCAGCCTCAACCTCGAAACCCACCCCCTCCAGCCCCACCCCCCAAATCCACCCCCTCCAGCCCCACCCCAAAACCCACCCTCTCCAGCCCCACCCCAAAACCCACCCCCTCCAGCCCCACCCCCAAACCCACCCCCTCCAGCCACTCCCCAAAACCCACCCCCTCCAGCCCCACCCCAAAACCCACCCCCCCAGCCCCACCCCAAAACCCACCCCCTACTGCCCCACCCCCCAAACCCACCCCCACCAACCCGCCCCAAACCCACCCCTCCAGCCACTCCCCAAAACCCACCCCCTCCAGCCTCAACCCCGAAACCCACCCCCTCCAGCCCCATCCCAAAACCCACCCCCTCCAACCCGCCCCAAACCCACCTCCTCCAACCCGCCCCAAACCCACCCCCTCCAGCCCCATCCCAAAACCCACCCCCTCCTGCCCCACCCCCCAAACCCACCCCCTCCAGCCCCACCCCCCCCAAACCCACCCCCTCCAGCCACACCCCAAAACCCACCCCCTCCTGCCCCACCCCCCCCAAACCCACCCCCTCCAGCCTCAACCCTGAAACCCACCCCCTCCAACCCGCCCCCAAACCCACCCCTCCAGCCCCACCCCAAAACCCACCCCCTCCAACCCGCCCCCAAACCCACCCCTCCAGCCCCACCCCAAAACCCACCCCCTCCAACCTCAACCCCCAAAACCCACCCCCTCCAGCCCGCCCCCATACCTACCCCCTCCGGCCCGCCCCCAAACCCAACCCCTCCCGCCCCACCCTCCAAACCCACCCCTCCAGCCCCATCCCAAAACCCACCCCCTCCAACCCGCCCCCAAACCCAACCCCTCCAGCCCCATCCCAAACACTCAACTCCCTCGAGATACTTGGAGGACTTGAATGGAAGCAGATCATTTATTTGCTTTTGTTTTATTTGTTTACATAACCATTTATTGCCCATCCCTAGTTACATACATAGATACAGAGAAGACAGGAGCAGGGGGAGGCCATTCGGCCCTTCGAGCCTGCTCCACCATTCATCACGATCATGGCTGATCATCCAACTCAATAGCCTAATCCTGCTTTCTCCCCATAGCCTTTGATCCCATTCTCCCCAAGTGCTATATCCAGCCGCCTCTTGAATATATTCAAAGTTTTAGCATCAACTACTTCCTGTGGTAATGAATTCCACAGGCTCACCATTCTTTGTGTGAAGAAATGTCTCCTTATCTCTGTCTGAAATGGTTTACCCAGAATCCTCAGGCTGTGACCCCTGGTTCTGGACACACCCATCATTGGTAACATCTACCCTGCATCTACCCTGTCCAGTCCTGTTAGAATGAAACCCCCTCATTCTTCTGACCTCCAGCGAGAACAATCCCAACCTAGTCAATCTCTCCTCATATGTCAGTCCCGCCATCCCTGGAATCAGTCTGGTAAACCTTCGCTGCACTCCCTCGAGAGCAAGAACATCCTTCCTCAGAGAAGGAGACCAAAACTGCCCACAATATTCCAGGTGTGGCCTCACCAAGGCCCTGTACAATTGCAGCAACACATCCCTGCTTCTATACTCGAAACCTCTCGCAATGAAGGCCAACATACCATTACCCTTCTTTATCGCCTGCTGCACCTGCATGCTTACCTTCAGCGAATGGTGCACAAGGACATCCAGGTCCCGCTGCACAGTCCCCTCTCCCAATTTACAACCATTCAGAAGGTGGTGGTGAGCTGCCTCCTTGAACCGCTGGAGATGTAGGTCCACCCACAGTGCTGTTAGGATTTAGGCCCAATAACAACCGTTCAGGTGCAAACTTTGATTCAAACAAAACATGGTCCAAATCCGCTGTCTGCTGGTGTAGAGCCTCCTCTAACGGGAGCCCCAACTCCAGAATCCGCTGGTGTAGAGCCTCCTCTAACGGGAGCCCCAACTCCAGAATCCACTGTCTGCTGGTGTAGAGCCTCCTCTAACGGGAGCCCCAACTCCAGAATCCACTGTCCGCTGGTGTAGAGCCTCCTCTAACGGGAGCCCCAACTCCAGAATCCGCTGGTGTAGAGCCTCCTCTAACGGGAGCCCCAACTCCAGAATCCACTGTCTGCTGGTGTAGAGCCTCCTCTAACGGGAGCCCAACTCCAGAATCCGCTGGTGTAGAGCCTCCTCTAACGGGAGCCCCAACTCCAGAATCCACTGTCTGCTGGTGTAGAGCCTCCTCTAACGGGAGCCCCAACTCCAGAATCCGCTGGTGTAGAGCCTCCTCTAACGGGAGCCCCAACTCCAGAATCCACTGTCTGCTGGTGTAGAGCCTCCTCTAACGGGAGCCCCAACTCCAGAATGTACCCCCTCAGGTCACTGACAGCACACCTGACAACATCTCAGTTTTCTCTGCAATAGGGAGAGTTTACAATTCACTGAGCTTTTGAAACTGCACTCAATTCACAAATGGATCTTTTCATATTTAAATTGTGTCTCTCTCTGGCATCACCAATCATACCGAGGTGCCAAAGTCTATTTCTAAATTGGCAATTTAGTTGTTCTCTCAGCCGAGCTAATTAAAAACAATGTATTTAACAGGATGGGGTGTTGTTGGTTAGACCAGAATTTATTGCTCACCCCTAGTTGCCGTTGACAAGGTGATGGTGAGCTGCCTTCTTCAATCATGTGGTGTAGGTACACTCACAGTGCTGTTAGGGAGGGAGTTCCAGGATGTTGCCCCAGCGACAGTGAAGGAGCGGCCGATATATTTCCCAGTGGGGATGGTGAGGGGCTCGGAGGGGAACCTCCAGGTGGTGGGGTTCCCAGGTATCTGCTGCTCTTGTCCTTCTAGATGGTAGTAGCCGTGGGTTTGGAAGGTGCTGCCTAAGGAGCCTTGGTGAGTTCCTGCGGTGCATCTTGTAGATGGTACACACGGCTGCCACTGTGCGTCGATGGTGGAGGGAGTGAGTGTTTGTGGAAGGGGAGCAATCAAGCGGCTGCTTTGTCCTGGATGGTGTTGAGCTTCTTGAGTGTTGTTGGAGCTGCGCTCATCCAGGAAAGTGGAGAATATTCCATCACACTCCTGACTTGTGCCTTGTCGATGGTGACAGGATGTGGGGGGCTCAGGAGGTGAGTTACTCTCCGCAGGATTCACAGCCTCTGTCCTGCTCTGGCAGCCACAGTATTAATATGGCTGGGTCCAGTTCAGTTTCTGATCAATAGTAACCCCCAGGATGTTGATTGTGGGGGATTCAGCGATGGTAATGCCATTGAATGCCAAGGGGCGGTGGTTAGATCCTCTCTTGTAGGGGATGGTTATTGTCTGGCACTTGTGTGGCGTGAATGTAACTTGCCACTTGTGATGGCGTGTGAGAGTACCTTTAAGAAATGGGTGTTTATTACTGCAGTGATGTCAGAGAGGGGGTGGACCTGGGCTGTCTGTCAGCTTTTTACTTTTGTTTTAGGCTGTTTGCTGCAGGGGGTGTTTTAGTTTTGTTTTCAGAGCTGGATAGCTGCAGTCACAGCCAGAAGGTGTATGAATCTCTCTCTGTAATCTAAAGACTGTAAATCGATCCTGGTGATTTAAAACTAATAACAGTAGTGACTTTAACCTGATGTGCTTCTGGGAAAGGTTATGTTTTTTTGAGTCTTATGGATGTTAAAAGCTTAAGGATTACTTAGTGTTGTATTCTTTGGGGGTTGTATTTGAATTGATGGTTGCTAAGATGTTCACTGTATGTTTTAAAAAGGTTAACTTGAGTTCATAGAATAAACATTGTTTTGCTTTAAAAAATACTTTTCCATTTCTGCTGTACCACACCTGTAGAGTGGGCCGTGTGCTCCCCATACCACAATCTATTAAAGGCTGTGGGTCAGGTGAACTCCATGATACACTTTGGGGTTCTCTAAACCCTGGCCCATAACACACTTGTCAGCCCCGAGCCTGGATATTGTCCAGGTCTTGCTGCATTTGGACAGGGGCTGCTTCATTATCTGAGGGGTTGTGAATGGTGCTGAACATTGTGCAGCCATCCGCAAACATCTCCACTTCTGACCTTATGATGGAAGGGAGGTCATTGATGAGGCAGCTGAAGATGGTTGGGCCTAGGACCCTACCCTGAGGAACTCCTGCAGTGATGTCCTGGAGCTGAAATGATTGATCTCCAACCACCACAACCATCTCCCTTTGTGCCGGGTGTGACTCCAACCAGCGGAGAGATTTCCCCTGTTTCCCATTGATTCCAGTTTAGCTAGGGCTCCTTGATGCCACACCCTGTCAAATAGTCACTCTCACCTCACCTCTGGCATTGCAACAGGAAACAGACTCATTACAACAACAATGAGATCTTCCTTAAATCTGTTCAGTAATTTGGCTCCAATATTTAGAGGTGTTCTTTCAGAGGGGTCAGTGTGGGCTCGATGGGCCAGGTGGCCTCCTTCTGCACTGATCTTGTAGCCTCTGTATCCACGGCAATGCCAATGTTTGGCCCCCAACCTACACAGTTGTATCATTTTGCAGCACAGAGATGTGCAGGTTATGAAAATGGAAAAATGAAAATCGCTTATTGTCACGAGTAGGCTTCAAATTAAGTTACTATGAAAAGCCCCTAGTTGCCACATTTCGGCGCCTGTTCGGGGAGGCTGGTACGGGAATTGAACCGTGCTGCTGGCCTGCCTTGGTCTGCTTTAAAAGCCAGCGATTTAGCCCAGTGTGCGAAACCAGCCCCAGTGGGGTTAGGTGGGTTGGCTGTGCTAAATTGGCCCTAGGCGGAGTTACGGGGATAGTGTGGGGTTTCGACCTAGGTTGGGTGCTCTGTCAGAGGGCCGGTGCAGACTCGGTGGGCCGAATGGCCTCCTGTAGGGTGTAACGGTGGGTTGCCCGAGTAACTATTGGCTGAGGAAGCTTCACAATTATAGTTTCCATCTGGTTATTTCCATTTCAACACAATAATCTTCACAATGTATCTCATCCTTGACATGTCCACTCAGAGTCACACAACACAGCAGGAGGCCATTGGGCCAGCCTTCCTGTTCCAGCTCTTTGAAAGGGATATCCCATTAATCCCACTCACCTACTCGTTCCCAGATCACAGCAGCTCACTGTGTGAGATATATTCTCCACGTTTCCCCTCTGCTATTTGGTTCGCTATCTTCAATCTGTCTCCCACTGGTTCCCCTCCCTCCCGCCACCGAACCACTTTCTCCTCATTTACTCAATCAAAACATCTCCTGATTTTGAAGGAAGCCTCGATTAAATCTCCCCCTTAACCTTCTCTGCTCGAAGGAGGATGATCACAGCTTCCCAGCCTCTCCTCATTGACTACAGTCCCTCATTCCTGGAACATTCTGGCAAATCTCTCTCCGCCCCCTCTCCAAGGCCAGTTTATGGAAGTGAATTATTGTTGCTGATCCAATCAGGATTGAAGGATTGGCTGCCTTGGATTTATCCCAGTTCCTCAGCGAATCCCAAAGCCTGTCATAGACAGTGTGGGACTGTGGGAGGCGCAGCAGCCGATTTTTACACAGCAAGATCCCAGAAACAGCAATAAGGTAATGGCCAGATAAGGGGTAGAATAATCTGGCCCCTCATGTCAGCAGGAAATTCTGCTGCCGCTGACATCAATCTGTTTGGCTGTCCGTAGCTGTGGCTGGGAAACCCCGGACAATGTGTCTCAGTGATGTTTATTGAAGGATAAACGTTGGGCCAGGTCACCAACCAGCCCTGATACCGAAATTATCCCTGAAACAATTGGGTTATTAAGACTTGTGAACAAAGATGGGACACAGAGTGTGAGGGAGATGGACAAGGAGGGAACTGGAGAGGACGCTGGATGTTTGCAGGAGTTGGTGGATTGAACTGGCAGCAAAGTGCAGCTGGTATGGACTCAGTAATCATTGCTGATGGCCCTGTCAAAGCCAATCCGTATTTGTTTTAGAATGGTGGTGTTCTGCGGTTACGCCCAGCAGGATCCGACACAAGCCAGGCAACAAACCGGCAGGGTAATCTCACACTGTCTCTTTTCAGTACTGAGACCGGTTCGACATGGGCCCTGACGTAGAGAACAGATGGGACTGTGATTGAGTGACTTGACGTAATGTGAGATTTCAGAAATTAAACTCAGGCCCTATCCCAGTAACCGTATTCCATCCTATCCCCATAACCCCTCCTAACCTTTTTGGACACTAAGGGGCAGTTTATCATGGCCAATCCACCCTAACCTGCACATCTCTGAACTGTGGGAGGAAACCCACGCACACACGGTGAGAACGTACAGACTCCACACAGACAGTGACCCAGCGGGGACCCTGGCGCTGTGAAGCCACAGTGCTATCCACTGTGCTATCGTGCTGCATTATAACAGTGCCGACAAATTTGTGCCATTAGCTGTGATCTGATTTGGGTCATGTTAAGGTCCTGAAAAATGCAAACGGACATAGAATCTCTTTCTCTGTAACCTACTAGATTGCGAGGCTCCTTGATTCAATAATCTGTCATCACATTTGCCAGGAGTCTTCGGAAGAAGTCCCTCTGTTCTCATCAGTTCTCATTCCTGGAACATTCTGGTAAATCTCTCTGTGCCCCCTCTCAAACCTCATACTGAAAATAAATGACTCAGTGCAGAAGCTTGTGCATGTCTGTCACACTGCAGATCCTGCCAATGTTGCCTGGGAGTGGGAGTGATCTTCCTCAGAATGACAGACCCCAATGTCCTTTGGAAATTGGGATGAGGGGACAGGACTGGGCCAGCCAACGGAGTAAGTTAGACCTCACCTGCCATCAATGACGAATCAGCTCCTGTCTGAGCAGATATATATTCCTCATTCATTCAGGGAAAAAAAACCTTTGTAACCTAAAGGTCACAATCAGAGGAACAGGAGGAGGCCGTTCAGCCCTTCAAAACTGCGATTAGATCACAGCTGATCACAATCTTAATTCCATTGCTCTGCCCTGACATTGCACCTCTGAATTCTCTTACCGTTGAACATCTTTGAATCTCAATTTTGAAATTTCCAATTCACCCTCAGCCCCATCAGCTTTACTGTGAGGAGAGAGTACCAGATTTCCACTCCCCTCTGGGTGAGGGAACCTTTCCTCTCGTCACCCTGGACGGCCTCGCTCGGATTTGAAGCTTCTAACCCCCCCCCCCCACTTACTCTAGACGCTCTCCTGTCCGGCGAGAATAGTTTCATTCTATTCACCCAACTCAATCATTGAGCCATCAGAGACACGTTGATTAGATCACCCTTTAATCTTCTTAACTTCACGGAATACAACCTCTGTCTATTCTCGCTTATGGAATATGAGCATCGCTGGTCAAACACCCAAATACTGTCCATCCCAAAGAAGAAGACAATTAGCCTCATTGTCCACCTCTTTGACCAAGTTCTGAATCTCAGTGAACATCACACTGTCCCAGTGAGCCACACACTGTTCCAGTGACCTCACACTGTCCCAGTGAGTCACACACTGTCCCAGTGACCTCACACTGTCCCAGTGAGTCACACACTGTCCCAGTGAGTCACACACTGTCCCAGTGAGCCACACACTGTCCCAGTGAGTCACACACTGTCCCAGTGACCTCACACTGTCCCAGTGAGTCACACACTGTCCCAGTGAGCCACACACTGTCCCAGTAAGCCACACACTGTCCCAGTGAGTCACACACTGTCCCAGTGACCTCACACTGTCCCAGTGAGTCACACACTGTCCCAGTGAGCCACACACTGTCCCAGCGAGCCACACACTGTCCCAGTGAGTCACACACTGTCCCAGTGAGCCACACGCTGTCCCAGTGACCTTACACTGTCCCAGTGAGTCACACACTGTCCCAGTGAGTCACACACTGTCCCAGTGAACCATGGACTGTCCCAGTGAGTCACACACTGTCCCAGTGAGCCGCACACTGTCCCAGTGAGCCGCACACTGTCCCAGTGAGTCGCACACTGTCCCAGTGAGCCGCACGCGGTCCCAGTGAGCCACACGCTGTCCCAGTGACCTTACACTGTCCCAGTGACCTCACATTGTCCCAGTGAGCCACACACTGTCCCAGTGAGCCACACGCTGTCCCAGTGAGCCACACACTGTCCCAGTTAGTCAATCACTTTCCCAGTGAGTCACACGCTGTCCCAGTGAACTATGGAGTGTCCCAGTGAGTCACACACTGTCCCAGTGAGTCACACACTGTCCCAGTGAGTCACACACTGTCCCAGTGAGTCACACACTGTCCCAGTGAGTCACATACTGTCCCAGTGAGCCACACACTGTCCCAGTGAGTCACACACTGTCCCAGTGAGCCACACACTGTCCCAGTGAGTCACACACTGTCCCAGTGAGTCACACACTGTCCCAGTGACCTCACACTGTCCCAGTGACCTCACACTGTCCCAGTGACCTCACACTGTCCCAGTGAGTCACACACTGTCCCAGTGTGTCACACACTGTCCCAGTGACCTCACACTGTCCCAGTGACCTCACACTGTCCCAGTGAGTCACACACTGTCCCAGTGACCTCACACTGTCCCAGTGACCTCACACTGTCCCAGTGACCTCACACTGTCCCAGTGAGTCACACACTGTCCCAGTAACCTCACACTGTCCCAGTGAGCCATACACTGTCCCAGTGACCTCACACTGTCCCAGTGACCTCACACCGTCCCAGTGAGTCACACACTGTCCCAGTGACCTCACACTGTCCCAGTGACCTCACACTGTCCCAGTGACCTCACACTGTCCCAGTGACCTCACACTGTCACAGTGACCTCACACTGTCCCAGTGACCTCACACTGACCCAGTGAGTCACACACTGTCCCAGTGAGTCACACACTGTCCCAGTGACCTCACACTGTCCCAGTGAGTCACACACTGTCCCAGTGACCTCACACTGTCCCAGTGACCTCACACTGTCCCAGTGAGTCACACACTGTCCCAGTGACCTCACACTGACCCAGTGAGTCACACACTGTCCCAGTGACCTCACACTGTCCCAGTGACTTCACACTGTCCCAGTGACCTCACACTGTCCCAGTGACCTCACACTGTCCCAGTGACCTCACACTGTCCCAGTGACCTCACACTGTCCCAGTGACCTCACACTGACCCAGTGAGTCACACACTGTCCCAGTGAGCCATACACTGTCCCAGTGAGTCACACACTGTCCCAGTGAACCATACACTGTCCCAGTGAGTCACACACTGTCCCAGTGAGTCACACACTGTCCAGTGACCTCACACTGTCCCAGTGAGTCACACACTGTCCCAGTGAGTCACACACTGTCCCAGTGAGCCACACACTGTCCCCAGTGAGCCACACACTGTCCCAGTGAGCCACACACTGTCCCAGTGAGTCACACACTGTCCCAGTGAGTCACACACTGTCCCAGTGAGCCACACACTGTCCCAGTGAGCCACACACTGTCCCAGTGAGTCACACACTGTCCCAGTGAGTCACACACTGTCCCAGTGACCTCACACTGTCCCAGTGACCTCACACTGTCCCAGTGAGTCACACACTGTCCCAGTGACCTCACACTGTCCCAGTGAGCCATACACTGTCCCAGTGACCTCACACTGTCCCAGTGACCTCACACCGTCCCACTGAGTCACACACTGTCCCAGTGACCTCACACTGTCCCAGTGACCTCACACTGTCCCAGTGACCTAACACTGTCCCAGTGACCTCACATTGTCCCAGTGACCTCACACTGTCCCAGTGACCTCACACTGACCCAGTGAGTCACACACTGTCCCAGTGAGTCACACACTGTCCCAGTGACCTCACACTGTCCCAGTGAGTCACACACTGTCCCAGTGACCTCACACTGTCCCAGTGACCTCACACTGTCCCAGTGACCTCACACTGTCCCAGTGACCTCACACTGACCCAGTGAGTCACACACTGTCCCAGTGAGCCATACACTGTCCCAGTGAGTCACGCACTGTCCCAGTGAACCATACACTGTCCCAGTGACCTCACACTGTCCCAGTGAGCCACACGCTGTCCCAGTGAGCCACACACTCTCCCAGTTAGTCACACAATGTCCCAGTGAGTCACACAATGTCCCAGTGAGTCACACACTGTCCCAGTGACCTCACACTGTCCCAGTGAGTCACACACTGTCCCAGTGACCTCACACTGTCCCAGTGACCTCACACTGTCCCAGTGACCTCACACTGTCCCAGTGACCTCACACTGTCCCAGTGAGTCACACACTGTCCCAGTGACCTCACACTGTCCCAGTGAGTCACACACTGTCCCAGTGACCTCACACTGTCCCAGTGACCTCACACTGTCCCAGTGAGTCACACACTGTCCCAGTAACCTCACACTGTCCAGTGAGCCATACACTGTCCCAGTGACCTCACACTGTCCCAGTGACCTCACACCGTCCCAGTGAGTCACACACTGTCCCAGTGACCTCACACTGTCCCAGTGACCTCACACTGTCCCAGTGACCTCACACTGTCCCAGTGACCTCACACTGTCCCAGTGACATCACACTGTCCCAGTGACCTCACACTGTCCCAGTGACCTCACACTGACCCAGTGAGTCACACACTGTCCCAGTGAGTCACACACTGTCCCAGTGACCTCACACTGTCCCAGTGAGTCACACACTGTCCCAGTGACCTCACACTGACCCAGTGAGTCACACACTGTCCCAGTGACCTCATACTGTCCCAGTGACTTCACACTGTCCCAGTGACCTCACACTGTCCCAGTGACCTCACACTGTCCCAGTGACCTCACACTGTCCCAGTGACCTCACACTGTCCCAGTGACCTCACACTGACCCAGTGAGTCACACACTGTCCCAGTGAGCCATACACTGTCCCAGTGAGTCACACACTGTCCCAGTGAACCATACACTGTCCCAGTGAGTCACACACTGTCCCAGTGAGTCACACACTGTCCCAGTGACCTCACACTGTCCCAGTGAGTCACACACTGTCCCAGTGAGTCACACACTGTCCCAGTGAGCCACACACTGTCCCCAGTGAGCCACACACTGTCCCAGTGAGCCACACACTGTCCCAGTGAGTCACACACTGTCCCAGTGAGTCACACACTGTCCCAGTGAGCCACACACTGTCCCAGTGAACCACACACTGTCCCAGTGAGTCACACACTGTCCCAGTGAGTCACACACTGTCCCAGTGACCTCACACTGTCCCAGTGACCTCACACTGTCCCAGTGAGTCACACACTGTCCCAGTGACCTCACACTGTCCCAGTGAGCCATACACTGTCCCAGTGACCTCACAATGTCCCAGTGACCTCACACCGTCCCAGTGAGTCACACACTGTCCCAGTGACCTCACACTGTCCCAGTGACCTCACACTGTCCCAGTGACCTAACACTGTCCCAGTGACCTCACATTGTCCCAGTGACCTCACACTGTCCCAGTGACCTCACACTGACCCAGTGAGTCACACACTGTCCCAGTGAGTCACACACTGTCCCAGTGACCTCACACTGTCCCAGTGACCTCACACTGTCCCAGTGACCTCACACTGACCCAGTGAGTCACACACTGTCCCAGTGACCTCACACTGTCCCAGTGACCTCACACTGTCCCAGTGACCTCACACTGTCCCAGTGACCTCACACTGTCCCAGTGACCTCACACTGTCCCAGTGACCTCACACTGACCCAGTGAGTCACACACTGTCCCAGTGAGCCATACACTGTCCCAGTGAGTCACACACTGTCCCAGTGTACCATACACTGTCCCAGTGAGTCACACACTGTCCCAGTGAATCACACACTGTCCCAGTGAGCCACACACTGTCCCAGCGAATCACACACTGTCCCAGTGACCTCACATTGTCCCAGTGAGTCACACACTGTCCCAGTGAGCCACACACTGTCCCAGTGAGTCACACACTGCCCCAGTGCACCGCACACTGTCCCAGTGAGCCGCACACTGTCCCAGTGAGTCGCACACTGTCCCAGTGAGCCACACGCGGTCCCAGTGAGCCACACGCTGTCCCAGTGACCTCACACTGTCCCAGTGACCTCACACTGTCCCAGTGAGTCACACACTGTCCCAGTGACCTCACACTGTCCCAGTGACCTCACACTGTCCCAGTGAGCCACACACTGTCCCAGTAAGCCACACACTGTCCCAGTGAGCCACACACTGTCCCAGTGACCTCACACTGTCCCAGTGAGCCACACACTGTCCCAGTTAGTCACACACTGTCCCAGTGACCTCACACTGTCCCAGTGACCTCACACTGTCCCAGTGAGTCACACACTGTCCCAGTAACCTCACACTGTCCCAGTGAGCCATACACTGTCCCAGTGACCTCACACTGTCCCAGTGACCTCACACCGTCCCAGTGAGTCACACACTGTCCCAGTGACCTCACACTGTCCCAGTGACCTCACACTGTCCCAGTGACCTCACACTGTCCCAGTGACCTCACACTGTCCCAGTGACATCACACTGTCCCAGTGACCTCACACTGTCCCAGTGACCTCACACTGACCCAGTGAGTCACACACTGTCCCAGTGAGTCACACACTGTCCCAGTGACCTCACACTGTCCCAGTGAGTCACACACTGTCCCAGTGACCTCACACTGTCCCAGTGACCTCACACTGTCCCAGTGACCTCACACTGTCCCAGTGAGTCACACACTGTCCCAGTGACCTCACACTGACCCAGTGAGTCACACACTGTCCCAGTGACCTCATACTGTCCCAGTGACTTCACACTGTCCCAGTGACCTCACACTGTCCCAGTGACCTCACACTGTCCCAGTGACCTCACACTGTCCCAGTGACCTCACACTGTCCCAGTGACCTCACACTGACCCAGTGAGTCACACACTGTCCCAGTGAGCCATACACTGTCCCAGTGAGTCACACACTGTCCCAGTGAACCATACACTGTCCCAGTGAGTCACACACTGTCCCAGTGAGTCACACACTGTCCCAGTGACCTCACACTGTCCCAGTGAGTCACACACTGTCCCAGTGAGTCACACACTGTCCCAGTGAGCCACACACTGTCCCCAGTGAGCCACACACTGTCCCAGTGAGCCACACACTGTCCCAGTGAGTCACACACTGTCCCAGTGAGTCACACACTGTCCCAGTGAGCCACACACTGTCCCAGTGAGCCACACACTGTCCCAGTGAGTCACACACTGTCCCAGTGAGTCACACACTGTCCCAGTGACCTCACACTGTCCCAGTGACCTCACACTGTCCCAGTGAGTCACACACTGTCCCAGTGACCTCACACTGTCCCAGTGAGCCATACACTGTCCCAGTGACCTCACACTGTCCCAGTGACCTCACACCGTCCCAGTGAGTCACACACTGTCCCAGTGACCTCACACTGTCCCAGTGACCTCACACTGTCCCAGTGACCTAACACTGTCCCAGTGACTTCACATTGTCCCAGTGACCTCACACTGTCCCAGTGACCTCACACTGACCCAGTGAGTCACACACTGTCCCAGTGAGTCACACACTGTCCCAGTGACCTCACACTGTCCCAGTGAGTCACACACTGTCCCAGTGACCTCACACTGTCCCAGTGACCTCACACTGTCCCAGTGACCTCACACTGTCCCAGTGACCTCACACTGACCCAGTGAGTCACACACTGTCCCAGTGAGCCATACACTGTCCCAGTGAGTCACGCACTGTCCCAGTGAACCATACACTGTCCCAGTGAGTCACACGCTGTCCCAGTGAGCCACACGCTGTCCCAGTGAGCCACACACTCTCCCAGTTAGTCACACAATGTCCCAGTGAGTCACACAATGTCCCAGTGACCTCACACTGTCCCAGTGACCTCACACCGTCCCAGTGACCTCACACTGTCCCAGTGACCTCACACTGACCCAGTGAGTCACACACTGTCCCAGTGAGTCACACACTGTCCCAGTGACCTCACACTGTCCCAGTGAGTCACACACTGTCCCAGTGACCTCACACTGTCCCAGTGACCTCACACTGTCCCAGTGAGTCACACACTGTCCCAGTGACCTCACACTGTCCCAGTGAGTCACACAC
Organism: Scyliorhinus canicula; assembly: GCF_902713615.1. Classification (NCBI taxonomy): domain Eukaryota; kingdom Metazoa; phylum Chordata; class Chondrichthyes; order Carcharhiniformes; family Scyliorhinidae; genus Scyliorhinus; species Scyliorhinus canicula. The sequence goes on from NC_052166.1 coordinate 69,150,586, forward strand.
TGTCCCAGTGACCTCACACTGTCCCAGTGACCTCACACTGTCCCAGTGACCTCACACTGTCCCAGTGACCTCACACTGACCCAGTGAGTCACACACTGTCCCAGTGACCTCACACTGTCCCAGTGACCTCACACTGTCCCAGTGACCTCACAGTGTCCCAGTGACCTCACACTGTCCCAGTGACCTCACACTGTCCCAGTGACCTCACACTGTCCCAGTGACCTCACACTGACCCAGTGAGTCACACACTGTCCCAGTGAGCCATACACTGTCCCAGTGAGTCACACACTGTCCCAGTGTACCATACACTGTCCCAGTGAGTCACACACTGTCCCAGTGAATCACACACTGTCCCAGTGAGCCACACACTGTCCCAGCGAATCACACACTGTCCCAGTGACCTCACACTGTCCCAGTGAGTCACACACTGTCCCAGTGAGCCACACACTGTCCCAGTGAGTCACACACTGCCCCAGTGCACCGCACACTGTCCCAGTGAGCCGCACACTGTCCCAGTGAGTCGCACACTGTCCCAGTGAGCCACACGCGGTCCCAGTGAGCCACACGCTGTCCCAGTGACCTTACACTGTCCCAGTGACCTCACATTGTCCCAGTGAGCCACACACTGTCCCAGTGAGCCACACGCTGTCCCAGTGTGCCACACACTGTCCCAGTGAGCCACACGCTGTCCCAGTGAGCCACACTCTCTCCCAGTTAGTCACACAATGTCCCAGTGAGTCACACACTGTCCCAGTGAGTCACACGCTGTCCCAGTGAGTCACACACTGTCCCAGTGAGCCACACACTGTCCCAGTTAGTCACACACTGTCCCAGTGAGTCACACACTGTCCCAGTGAGTCACACACTGTCCCAGTGAGCCACACTCTCTCCCAGTTAGTCACACACTGTCCCAGTGAGTCACACTCTCTCCCAGTTAGTCACACACTGTCCCAGTGAGTCACACACTGTCCCAGTGAGTCACACACTGTCCCAGTGAGCCACACGCTGTCCCAGTGAGTCACACACTGTCCCAGTGAGTCACACACTGTCCCAGTGAACCATGGACTGTCCCAGTGAGTCACACACTGTCCCAGTAAGCCACACACTGTCCCAGTGAGTCACACACTGTCCCAGTGAGTCACACACTGTCCCAGTGAACTATGGACTGTCCCAGTGAGTCACACACTGTCCCAGTGAGTCACACACTGTCCCAGTAAGCCACACACTGTCCCAGTGAGTCACACACTGTCCCAGTGACCTCACACTGTCCCAGTGAGTCACACACTGTCCCAGTGAGCCCCACACTGTCCCAGTGAACCACACACTGTCCCAGTGAGCCACACACTGTCCCAGTGAGTCGCACACTGTCCCAGTGAGTCGCACACTGTCTCAGTGAGCCACACGCGGTCCCAGTGAGTCACACACTGTCCCAGTGACCTCACATTGTCCCAGTGAGCCACACGCTGTCCCAGTGAGCCACACACTGTCCCAGTGAGCCACACACTGTCCCAGTGAGCCACACGCTGTCCCAGTGAGCCACACACTGTCCCAGTGACCTCACACTGTCCCAGTGAGTCACACACTGTCCCAGTAAGCCACACACTGTCCCAGTAAGCCACACACTGTCCCAGTGAGTCACACACTGTCCCAGTGACCTCACACTGTCCCAGTGAGTCACACACTGTCCCAGTGAGCCCCACACTGTCCCAGTGAATCACACACTGTCCCAGTGAGCCACACACTGTCCCAGTGAGTCGCACACTGTCCCAGTGAGCCACACGCGGTCCCAGTGAGCCACACGCGGTCCCAATGACCTTACACTGTCCCAGTGACCTCACATTGTCCCAGTGAGCCACACACTGTCCCAGTGAGCCACACGCTGTCCCAGTGAGTCACACACTGTCCCAGTGAGCCACACACTGTCCCAGTGAGTCACACACTGTCCCAGTGAGTCACACACTGTCCCAGTGACCTCACACTGTCCCAGTGAGTCACACACTGTCCCAGTGAGCCACACACTGTCCCAGTGAGCCACACACTGTCCCAGTGACCTCACACTGTCCCAGTGAGCCACACACTGTCCCAGTGAGTCACACGCTGTCCCAGTGAACTATGGACTGTCCCAGTGAGTCACACACTGTCCCAGTGACCTCACATTGTCCCAGTGACCTCACATTGTCCCAGTGAGCCACACACTGTCCCAGTGAGCCACGCACTGTCCCAGTGAGTCACACACTGTCCCAGTGAGTCACACACTGTCCCAGTGAGTCACACACTGTCCCAGTGAGTCACACACTGTCCCAGTGAGCCACACACTGTCCCAGTGAACCATGGACTGTCCCAGCGAGTCACACACTGTCCCAGTGACCTCACACTGTCCCAGTGAGCCACACGCTGTCCCAGTGAGCCACACACTGTCCCAGTGAGTCACACACTGTCCCAGTGAGCCACACACTGTCCCAGTGATCCACACGCTGTCCCAGTGAGCCACACACTGTCCCAGTGAGTCACACACTGTCCCAGTGAGCCACACACTGTCCCAGTGAGCCACACACTGTCCCAGTGATCCACACGCTGTCCCAGTGAGCCACACACTGTCCCAGTGAGCCACACACTGTCCCAGTGATCCACACATTGTCCCAGTGAGTCACACACTGTCCCAGTGAACCATACACTGTCCCAGTGAGTCACACACTGTCCCAGTGATCCACACGCTGTCCCAGTGAGCCACACACTGTCCCAGTGAGCCACACACTGTCCAGTCAGCCACACACTGTCCCAGTGAATCAAACACTGTCCCAGTGAGATCGACTCAAATATCCAAGAGAATACTGAAATTTTAATATTGAAAGCAGAATTTCTGAATCAAAATAAAAATAAAAAGTGTTGGTTATTTTCCTGATGGGAATATGTGACTAAATTGGAACATTCCTTCACTAAGATCCCAAAGACTGACCCTGTTGGATTCTGCTCCACCCTGACCTATTCTGACCCATTCCGACCCACTGTGACTCACCCTGACCCACTCTGACCCCAGTCTGACCCACACTGACCCCACACTGACCCTCCCTGACCCACTGTGACCCACACTGACCCCACACTGACCCTCCCTGACCCACTCTGACCCCACACTGACCCCACCCTGACCCACCCTGACCTATTCTGACCCATTCCAACCCACTGTGACCCACCCTGACCCACTCTGACCCACCCTGACCTATTCTGACCCATTCCAACCCACTGTGACCCATCCTGACCCACTCGGACCGACAGTGACCCACTGTGGTCCACTGTGACCCACTCTGACCCACCCTGACCTACCCTGACCCACTGTGACCCACCCTGATCCACTCTGACCCACACTGACCCCACACTGACCCACCCTGATCCACTCTGACCCCACTCTGACCCACTCTGACCCCACCCTGACCCACAATGACCCCACCCTGACCCACACTGACCCACACTGACCCACCCTGACCCACTCTGACCCCACTCTGACCCACACTGACCCCACCCTGACCCACCCTGACCCACAATGACCCACCCTGACCTACTCTGACCCACCCTGACCAACCCTGACCCACCCTGACCCCACCCTGACCCACTCTGACCCCACCGTGACCCACACTGACCCCACCCTGACCTACTCTGACCCACTGTGACCCACTGTGACCCACTGTGACCCACCCTGACCCACCCTGATCCACACTGACCCCACCCTGACCCACTCTGACCCCACCCTGACCCCACTCTGACCCACTCTGACCCCACCCTGACCCACACTGACCCCACCCTGACCTACTCTGACCCACTGTGACCCACCCTGACGCATGCTGACCCACTCTGACACACTCTGACACACTCTGACACACTCTGACACACTCTGACGCACGCTGACGCACTCTGACACACTCTGACACACTCTGACACACTCTGACACACTCTATCATTACCGGTTACCAGCTGAGGAAGTCTTTGATTTGAATACCTGTGTCAACAGACAGACAATGTGGGCAAAGTGGAAACACCAACAGAAACGAATCAATGATTTTGCAAGCGAATTAGGGCATATGAAGAATTTGAACATGCAGAGATATCGGGCAATGGGACTGAACTGGATTGCTCTCTGGAGAGCTGGCAGGATATTGATGGGTGAATGGTCTCTCTTTGTGCAATATTGCCTCCATTGCTCTCCAAGTCAATGCATGTCGTGATTCTGCTGAGCTCCCTCATGGCTGACAGGGGAAGGTCTAGATAGAGATTTGACATTCGCAACAAGCGTCACTTTTCCGAAAAATCTCATCCTGAGGGTAGAACAAAACTCAGTGAGAGACGATGAGATAATCACGTCACCCATCGTCATGTCTCAGGACAGAGGACGGACCAGCTTCAAAACCCAAACTGAGCCAAAACTGAACCACCATCTCCTCATTTAGCTCGTTTGAAAAACACAAGTTACAGAGCAGAGAAAAGGTCCATCAATCACTTAACGTCCAAAGTTCAATCTGGCTCATCCATCATGGGCTCAGGGCAGAGAATGTGTTCTGGGACTCAAATCTCCACAGCCTGTTCACCATCTACAAGGCACAAGTCAGGAGTGTGATGGAATACTCTCCACTTGCCTGGATGAGTGCAGCTCCAACAACACTCAAGAAGCTCAACACCATCCAGGACAAAGCAGCCCCGCTTGATTGGCATCACATTCAGAAACATTCACCCCCTCCACCATCGATGCACAGTAGCAGCCGTGTGCACCATCTACAAGATGCACTGCAGCAACCCACCAAGGTTCCTTAGGCAGCACCTCCCAAACCCACGACCATGACCATCTAGAAGGACAAGAGGAACAGATACCTGGGAACCCCACCACCTGGAGGTTCCCCTCCGAGCCCCTCACCACCCTGACTGGGAAATATATCGGCCGTTCCTTCACTGTCGCTGGGTCAACATCCTGGAGCTACCTCCCTAACAGCACAGTGGGTGTACCTACACCTCAGGGACAGCAGCGGTTCAAGAAGGCAGCTCACCACCACCTTCTGAAGGGAAATTATGGATGATTAATAAATGTCAGCAAATCAGTCAGAAATAATTAAAAAGATGAACCTTGAACTCAAGGACTCTGAGATTCATCAATAAATACCAAGGCACTTCTTATTAAATATGAATTCACATAAACCTCGGAATACAGCCTGTGTCTAGTCCTACGTGGGACTTAACACAGGCCAGAACAGGACTGGGGACAGGAATGCTCGGGACAGGCACACACACAGAATTATGTGGCATCGTGGCTTTTCCAACAGTGTCTTGTGATCTTGGAGAGAGCTACACTTAGTAACCAGAAATTACACAAACACATGGTCATTATAGCCCAGTGCTCCGAGTCATCATTCATCCCAATCCACTGGGAACCACATCAAGCTGATAGCTGCCACATTTCCATTCTTCTACTACTGACTAATCCACCATTTCACCATGGAAACCATTTCAAATTTAATGTGATTAATTCCACCAGCTCTTTGATGCCACCTCCTAACAAATTTACTCTCTCTGCCTTACTGAAAGAATTTGTTTGGATCATCGGGTCAGTCCTTTTTTTGACCTCAAATCACGGGCGTGATTCTCCGCTCCCCACGCCGGGTGGGAGAATCGCGGGAGGGCTGGGCTACCCACGACATGCCGCCCTGGCACCCCCGCGATTCTCCCACCCCCCCCCCCCCCCGCTCGGATGAATCGGCGCTCGCCGTTTTTCACGGGGACAGGCGATTCTTCGGCCCGGATGGGCCGAGCGGCCTGACGTTCCCGACCGGTTCACGCCGGCAGCAACCACACCTGGTCGCTGCTCTCATGAACATGGTCGCCAAATGCTCGTTTGTGGCTTGTGGGGGGCGGAGAGGGGAGTGAGCACCACGGCCGTGCTCGGGAGGGGACTAGCCTGCGATCGGTGCCCACCGATCATCAGGCCAGCGTCTCAACGGGACGCACTCTTTCCCCTCTGCCGCCCCGCAAGATCAAGCTGCCACGTCTTGCGGGGCAGCGGAGGGGACGACGGCAACCACGCATGCGTGGTTGACATCAATTAGGCGCCGCCGTAGCGTCATTCTCGGCGCACCGCCTTGGTGTAAGCTTCAAGACCAACCGGCCGAGATTTACGGAGCGCCGCTCCTAGCCCCCTGGGGGGCGTGGGGGGAAGGGGGGGGAATAGGGTGCGAGGAGCGGCCTCCGAGGCTGTCATGAAACTCGGCCGAGTTCATGACGGCCTTCCCCATTCCGCGCAGGAGCGGAGAATTCCACCTCACTTCGCAAAGATTTCAGTGCAAGTTCTGGCTCATACTCCCATTGGCTCAGAGGGAGTGCTGCACTGTCAGTGGGTCAGTACTGAGGGAGTGCCTCACTGTCAGAGGGTCAGTACTGAGGAAGTGCCGCACTGTCAGAGGGTCAGTACTGAGGGAGTGCCGCACTGTCAGAGGGTCAGTACTGAGGGAGTGCTGTACTGTCAGAGGGTCAGTACTGAGGGAGTGCCGCACTGTCAGAGGGTCAGTACTGAGGGAGTGCCGCACTGTCAGAGGGTCAGTACTGAGGGAGTGCCGCACTGTCAGAGGGTCAGTACTGAGGGAGTGCCGTACTGTCAGAGGGTCAGTACTGAGGGAGTGCCGTACTGTCAGAGGGTCAGTACTGAGGGAGTGCCGCACTGTCAGAGGGTCAGTACTGAGGGAGTGCTGCACTGTCAGAGGGTCAGTACTGAGGGAGTGCTGCACTGTCAGAGGATCAGTATTGAGGGAGTGCTGCACTGTCACAGGGTCAGTACTGAGGGAGTGCCGCACTGTCAGAGGGTCAGTACTGAGGGAGTGCCGCACTGTCAGAGGGTCAGTACTGAGGGAGTGCCGCACTGTCAGAGGGTCAGTACTGAGGGAGTGCCGCACTGTCAGAGGGTCAGTACTGAGAGAGTGCCGCACTGTCAGAGGGTCAGTACTGAGGGAGCGCCACACTGTCAGAGGGTCAGTACTGAGGGAGTGCTGCACTGTCAGAGGGTCAGTACTGAGGGAGTGCTGCACTGTCAGAGGGTCAGTACTGAGGGAGTGCTGCACTGTCAGAGGGTCAGTACTGAGGGAGTGCTGCACTGTCAGAGGGTCAGTGCTGAGGGAGTGCCGCACTGTCAGAGGGTCAGTACTGAGGGAGTGCCGCACTGTCAGAGGATCAGTATTGAGGGAGTGCCGCACTGTCAGAAGGTCAGTACTGAGGGAGAGAACACTGTCAGAGGGTCAGTACTGAGAGAGTGCTGCACTGTCAGAGTGTCAGTACTGAGGTAGTGCTGCACTGTCAGAGGGTCAGTACTGAGGGAGTGCCGCACTGTCAGAGGGTCAGTACTGAGGGAGTGCCGCACTGTCAGAGGGTCAGTACTGAGGGAGCGCCGCACTGTCAGAGGGTCAGTACTGAGGGAGCGCTGCACTGGCAGAGGGTCAGTACTGAGGGAATGCCGCACTGTCAGAGGGTCAGTACTGAGGGAGTGCTGCACTGTCAGAGGGTCAGTACTGAGGGAGTGCCGCACTGTCAGAGGGTCAGTGCTGAGGGAGTGCTGCACTGTCAGAGGGTCAGTACTGAGAGAGTGCCGCACTGTCAGAGGGTCAGTACTGAGGGAGTGCCGCACTGTCAGAGGGTCAGTACTGAGGGAGTGCTGCACTGTCAGAGGGTCAGTACTGAGGGAGTGCCGCACTGTCAGAGGGTCAGTACTGAGGGAGTGCTGCACTGTCAGAGGGTCAGTACTGAGGGAGTGCCGCACTGTCAGAGGGTCAGTACTGAGGGAGTGCCGCACTGTCAGAGGGTCAGTGCTGTGGGAGTGCCGCACTGTCAGAGGGTCAGTACTGAGGGAGTGCCGCACTGTCAGAGGGTCAGTACTGAGGGAGTGCCGCAGTGTCAGAGGGTCAGTACTGAGGGAGTGCCGCACTGTCAGAGGGTCAGTACTGAGGGAGTGCCGCAGTGTCAGAGGGTCAGTACTGAGGGAGTGCCGCAGTGTCAGAGGGTCAGTACTGAGGGAGTGCCGCATTGTCAGAGGGTCAGTACTGAGGGAGTGCCGCACTGTCAGAGGGTCAGTACTGAGGGAGTGCCGCACTGTCAGAGGGTCAGTACTGAGGGAGTGCCGCACTGTCAGAGGGTCAGTACTGAGGGAGTGCCGCACTGTCAGAGGGTCAGTACTGAGGGAGTGCTGCACTGTCAGAGGGTCAGTACTGAGGGAGTGCTGCACTGTCAGAGGGTCAGTACTGAGGGAGCGCTGCACGGATGTAAAGGATCCAAGCAGTTATATTTATTAAGAACAGGAGTGCTCTCCCTGGGGTCGTGCCAACCAGCTTCACCAAAAAACAAATGGGCTGGGTTCTCCGCCGTTGGGATGTTCCGTTTCCCCGGCAACCCGGGGCTTTCCTGATGGCGTGGGGCTATCCGGCAAAGGGAAACCCCATTGGCTGGCTGCGGGAAAGGAAGATCCCGCTCGAAGTGCCTCAGGCCCTGTGCCAGGACCCACAGTCCAGCCTACCCGGTTAGATATCCAATCATCCGCGCTCCTACAGCTCTTTCAGCAGAGTGGAATTCTAACATCCAGTTAGTTATCCAAATCCTCTTTGGAACGTTCCTGTTGAATCTGCTTCTGCCGCCCTTTCAGACTGAACCTCCCAGATCACAGCACCTTGCTGTCAATACTGTCCTCACCTCCCTTTGGTTTCTGACTTGCTGTTTCCATCCTCTGCTGTCTGAAGCACGTGCCTGTTAATGTCTTAATAATTCCTGCTCCTCAGTGTCCATTCCCCATGTCTTGACAGTGAGATATTCAACAAGGAAGGCATCACACAGATCCAGGTTTTTCCCAATGCCCACACAAGTTGTTTCTTATTGATTAGGAGCATCGCCACTTGCCACATTTAGCATCCCAGATCGGAGCAGACAACAGCAGTGGAGGACGTGTCTCTTCAGGACACACAATCCAGGAGGGCAGAAAACTCAATTTGTTGATGGACATTGAAGGCTGGGATGGCGTCAGCAGACAGGTGAATCCAGCGACAGCGTGAGACAAAGTCACATTCGGATAAATGAGCTCCAGGGGGAGGTGAGAGGGACTGCCCTTGTAATCAGGGCAGCATTTGCTCAAGTTTGGCATCAGGCAGTCTGAGCAAAATTGGGAATTAAGGAGGAAACTTTCCACTGGCTGGACATACCCAGCACAAAGGAAGAGGATTGTAGATGTTGGAAGTCAATCAGCTCTAGGATATCACTGCAGGAGTTCCTCAGGGTCGGGTCCAAGGCCCTGATGTACCATCAATTCGACTCAAGACACATTTAGGATCCGAACTGTGGCTTTAATCAGCTAGTTGTTAGCCCGGTGGTCGACTACAGAGAATGGCCGACCGCCGGGAACTCTGGGTCGGACGAGAGGCACATGACCAGCCAGAGCCAATGGGAAGCCAGTGCTCTGCACCAATGGCAGTGCTCATATCCATACCACCACAGGCCCAGCCAACTCCTCCAAGTCACTCACCATCCTGACTTGGAAATATATCTCTTGCTTCACTGTGGCTGGCTCAGAATCCTGGAACCCGCTTCCTGACAGCACTATGGGTGTACCTACACTAAATGGACTGATGTGGCTCAAGACGGCAGCTCACCACCACCTTCTCAATGGGCAATTAGGTTTGGGGCAGTAAATTCTGGCCTAGCCAGTGACATCCACACACCATGGATGGATACATTTCACAAAAGCCATTATTTCAGCCAAGCTGGGTTTTTGGGGGGGTTTTAATCAACCTGAATTTGCAGCAAATGTCTGAGCCAATGATGAGACGATGGAATGACTGTGTGTGCACTTGGCCAGGAGAGAAAGCTGGCTCAGTATTCAAAGGGAACAGAGTGAATCACCCGATTAAAAACAGCGCGGTTGGAGTGATGTTAATCATCGAACAACATGACAACAGTCGCTATCTAAGAAGCCAAGTTAAGCACATCATTAACAAAATCCAATTGAAGATACTATCCCAGTTCTTTAAGGTAATCCTGTTTAATTATTAAATAAATGCCATTGGTTAATTCAGATGAAATTGAGAATCTTGTGTTCTGAAGCACACCTTCCATTAAATACTTTGAAAAGGGTTATTGAACCCTCTGTCAAGCTCAAAGCTCGGTTTTATTCAGCACTAAAGAATATCAATAGTTTAATGCAGTCAATTAGCGAAGAAGTCTTACTTGTTTTTGCAAATATTCAAATGCGAAAGGAATAGGTTTTTATTCAATTTTAGATTGCTTCTATTTATTGAGCAGCATTTCAGCCAAGTAGCACATGGGAAAACATTGTGAATAATGTCCACAAATTGGATCAATCAATTGTGAAAAATCAAAGAGGAACCTCCACCTATTTAAACCACAATTCATTTTGACAGAATTTCTATTTGACTGGGAAATGTGCGTCTGTCACTTTAATTATATCCTGATCTTTGTGAAGTTTCAATTTACGTTAATTAGATTGCAGCAGTTTATAAATTTACCGGATGTATTTTATCACCATTAAGCTCACAGGCTTCAAAGAGACGAGAACAAAGGAGAGTTTGCAGAATTACAGTCTGGAGTTATAGTTACCGGATGGTGACTTTTTTTCACACAGAATGGACCTTTCATATCTCTAACTTATTCAGTGCAATTTGCATACGGCATGTCTGAATTTGTCAATGCTCTCTCAAACATTTCACCTAGGTTTTGCCCAGGCCAGACAGCCATTAACTTGTTGCTGCCTTGTATTCTCCCAAATCATCTAGGATTTAACTTCAGATCCTCAGCTCAGTTTGAATAATTACTCATGTTGCCCAGTTGTAGAGATTGCTGGAAATACATCTTTCTATCGCCTGTTCAGCCTTCAGCTTGGGTACCTGAGGTTTTGATAATTGGCCCAGATTGATTAACATACAGACAGAAGAAAGGTCCCAGTGTGATGATGAAAAGTGAAGATTACAGCTCAGAGATGCCATTTTAACCCATTCATCAGCGTGAAAGGGTTTGGGCGATGGATCATGCCAGCAGCTCCAACAGAAACTGCCACATGCTCTTGCTTCTGCCGTCAATCTACACAGTCTGCAAAGAAAACATCAAAGCAGATTTCTGCGATACTGCGAGAACATGATGCTCACTCCAAATTTACAAGACAATCTACACAAAACACTGGAGGCATCCAACGAAAACTGATGGAAAACTGCGGAAGGATCAGGAGAAGCCTGATATATTTCAAAGCATTCCTAGAGGGGCCAGAAATAGCTGGTGAAATTCCACTGACCCCAGGGATACACTCAATACTGCGGAAGTGATTATTCCGTTAAACATCTCAGTTTCTAGTCCTGCTGCCATCAAATTGTTTGAGGTTTGAAGCCCAGCTCTGTCTCTAACTCGGGCAGATTCATATCAATGATGTAACCAAGCAGGCTGAAGGCCAAATGACATCACTGCCTGGGATAATGAGCAATATTACTCGTCAAATATTCCATTTCTTAATCTCAGGGAAGCAGACTCGCTTGTTTAACTGTTCCATTGACTGGTTCAGACTGGAACGCGTTGCCAGTGTCTCATTCGGAACATTTCCATGGGAACAAGGAGCAGGACGAGGCCATTCAGCCCCACGAGCCTACTCCGCCATTTAATAAGATCATGGCCGATAGTTACCTCAAATCTGCATCCCGCCTCTCCCGATAACCCATCACCCCCTTGTTAATCAAGAATCTATCCACCTCTGACTGAAAAACAGTCCAAGATTCTCCTTCCGCCGCCTTTTGTGGAAGATTCCCAAAGACTCCCCACGCTCTGAGAGAAAATACATTTCTCCTCATTTCCATTTTAAATGGGTCACCCCCTATTTTTAAACAGTGGCCCCAGTTCTAGATTCTCCCACAAGAGGAAACATCCTCTCCACATCCACCCTGTCAAAATCCCTCAGCATCTTAAAGGTTTAAATCAAGCCGCCTCTTACTCTTCTAAACTCCAGCCGGAAAAAAGTCTAACCTCTCCAAGCTTTTCTCATAATTCAACCCGCTCATTCTTGGTGTAATTCCGATAAGCCTTCTCTGAAATCCTTCCAACACACACAACACCTCATCAGCCATTTCCCAGGTCACTTCTCTGAGAAATGTAGGCATCGTCCTGTGTCCCAGACACGATTCACCCCACAAACACCACAACAGGCCAACAACAGAGCAGGCACCTCGCTGCTGTCTCAGGGCAATTTGCTGGAGAAAGATTGGCCGCTGATCTCAGCACCCCATCAGCAAGGAACTGCATTTCAAAAGCATCTCGATGTTTGGCTGACAACTGTTTGCACAAATGCAACTACATTCTCGCATCTCGCAGAGGCGAAGGATTAACAGATGAGAATCATTGTGAGGAGGGTTTACATCGGACGGGAGTGCCAACCGTCCACTCGAACAGGTATTAGCTTCATCAGAGGCAAAACCTGTCCCTTCCTTTACTGAAGTCCAGGAAAAGCAGCAATGCCGACGTCTTCAATGTTACATCGGATGGGCTGGATTCTCCGCCCCGCCGCATTCCTGCCCCAACCTGCCGTGGGATTCTCCGTTACGCCGACCAGTCAGCGGGGTTTCCCATTGTGGGGCAGCCCCACTCCGTCGGGAAACCCCCCGGGCACCGGAGAATCCCGCCGGCGCAGAATTCCGCCCTACAGCTTCATAAGATATAGTGAGAAGTCTTACAACACCAGGTTAAAGTCCAACAGGTTTGATTCAAACACGAGCTTTCGGAGCACAGCTCCGAAAGCTCGTGTTTGAATCAAACCTGTTGGACTTTAACCTGGTGTTGTAAGACTTCTTACTGTGCTCACCCCAGTCCAACGCCGGCATCTCCACATCATAAGATATAGGAGCAGAATAAGGCCATTTAGCCCATCGAGTCTGCTCCGCCATTCGATCCCATCCCGACCTCAACTCCACCATCCCGCCCGTTCTCCATAACCCTTCAACCCATTACCAATTAAAAATCTGCCTAACTCCTCCTTAAATTTACTCACTGTCCCAGCACCCACCGCACTCTGGGGTAGCGAATTCCACAGATTCACAACCCTCTGGGAGAAGTGGTTCAGGATTCTCCGTCCGTCACACCCATTTTCCTGCACGGCACGCCCTAGCCAGCAGCGGGATTTGCCAGCGAATCGGAGAATTCCACCTGTAGTTTCTCTGTTTTAAATCTGCTGCCTCTTATCCTAAAACTATGACCTCTCATTTTAGAATGCCCCACAAGAGGGAACATCAGCTCCATGTCTACATTATCCATATCTTGTATCATCTCCTATACTTCAGTTTAATCTCCATTCATTCTTCTGAGCTCCACAGAGTACAGGTCTAAACTGTTCAAACCCCTCGAATCAACCTTGTGAACCTCCTCTGAACTGCCTCCAATGTCACTGCATCTCACTTCAAACAAGGGGAACAAAACTGTGCACAATACTCCTAATGCAGTCCCAACAACGCCTTGTTCAGTTGCAACAACATTTTCTAATCATTCCATTACTGCCATCTCTGACCCAACGTCCAGGATTCCCTCACCCCAGTGAGAGTCAGTGTGTGCGGGACCCGTACCCCAGTGAGAGTCAGTGTGTGTGGGACCCGTACCCCAGTGAGAGTCAGTGTGTGTGGGACCCGTACCCCAGTGAGAGTCAGTGTGTGTGGGACCCGTACCCCAGTGAGAGTCAGTGTGGGTCCCGTACCCCAGTGAGAGTCAGTGTGTGTGGGACCCGTACCCCAGTGAGAGTCAGTGTGTGTGGGACCCGTACCCCAGTGAGAGTCAGTGTGTGTGGGACCCGTACCCCAGTGAGAGTCAGTGTGTGTGGGACCCGTACCCCAGTGAGAGTCAGTGTGTGTGGGACCCGTACCCCAGTGAGAGTCAGTGTGTGTGGGACCCGTACCCCAGTGAGAGTCAGTGTGGGTCCCGTACCCCAGTGAGAGTCAGTGTGTGTGGGACCCGTACCATAGTGAAAGTCGGTGCCTTCTGAATGGAAGGGGTAGTGAAACAATAGAAACGTGTATCACAAAGTTAAGTATATTTACAAATTGTACTTAAAGCTCTGGGGAATGAAAATGAGGCAACAGTTTTTGAACAGATCTGAGATTGTTTGTGTGGAGATCATTAGCATATTAAATATTTTGTGTCAAGTGTTATTGGATTGATGATTAGTAATTAACAGGTTACAGGTAACCTGGTAATTTTGAGTGCAAACTATCGCAGGGTTAGATGAAAACTAGATTTTCACGTGTGATTAATGAATAAATTCCAGCAATGTGTTCTGATTATTGAATTTGTTCTCATTAATCATGTCATGACCAGCTCTGAATCAGAGAGAAAATGTGTGGCATCTTGGCTGTTACTCAAGATTCTGTCGAGTGATGTTGGAATGGTCTGTCTCCGTGTGAAGTGATACACTGCTCCCGCGCAGCGTGAGGGAGATCGCTGTGCACACTCTCACGATACAGAGCCCTCAGCCAAGAGCTGTGCGCCCCACAGCGCCCTGGACTATTCCTCTCACTCATGACCTTGTTGTGGATTGGTGTTCGGATTGTCTCAAAGATAATCTCATCCTCAGCATCAAGGTTTCAGCCTGTGAATCTCCAATCATTAGATCGCCAACAACTGACTTCTGTGATCTTGGCTCAGTGCGTGACACTCTCGCCTCGCAGTTGGAAGGTTTCTGGATTCAAACCCCACTCCAAAGACTTGAGCACATTAATCTGATGCTGACATTTGGGTCCAGTGCTGAGGGAGTCTCTCAGTTAAGACATTAAACCGAGGGATCTCAGTCTGACGTTAAATATCCGACAGACACGATTCCAAAGAATAGTTTGGAGAATCTCTTCAGTGTCCTGGCCAACATTCCACCCTCAGCATCACAGAACAGAAATTAGACTGAATTGAGAGGCTGACTGTACAATGTCCAACCCCACACTCCCACCCAGCCCACTCCCCCTCCCCCGCCTCACCCCAACCCCAATCCCACCCTCCCCTCGTCATCAGAAGCCACACCAGCGCAGAGCCAACACAATTCCTGCCAACCCACCCTGCAGCTATAGGGCACTGTGAGGTAGACGAATGGGAGCCGTGTGGGACTTCTGCCCCTCATTGTGAAGTGTTTGAGAGGTGCTGAGGATGCAGCTGGCACTACAGAAATGCAAAGCTGTCTTTCTGCTTGAAGCTGCTTTGGGACGACAGAAAAATGTCCACCACAGGGACTGCAGCCAAGAACTGCTCTCTAAAAACACCATCTTGGCATGTGGGCAGACTGTAAGGCAACAGAAACCACTCGATCCTGGCTACTTGCACATTTCCAGTTAACCACATTGTTTTGGTTTGGAGTCACTTTCAGGACAGGCTGCTTGACTCCCCCGCCCCCGCCCGGTCACGTTGGCTGAATTTGCAGGCATATCTGTCTGGTTTCGTGCCACGCCATCTCCAGATTCTAGTCCAGTGTCACAACCACACTAGGCTGCTAAAGCCTAGGGCTCTGGGATCTTGCTGTGTACTATCCCACCCAGCCTGGAACTGGGAAATGTGCAGCAATACTCAAAGATCAGGCTCCTGACAGGGTTAAAAAATGTCCCTGGATGGGGGCAGACTGAGAGGCACACGCTGACAGAGCACAGATGCAGATACACACGGGTTTCACACTCAGCAGCCCCCCCTCGCACAGACCTCCACATTTACCCTCATTCAAGCACATTTCTTTTGCACATCAGCAAAAGATTTTGGTGAAATGTTTCCGCCTCTCTGGCGTCCAGCCAAAAGGCTGTTTCTCGTTAACTCCGAACAGCAAAGCCCGTGATGAAGAAATAAAAATAGTGACTGACACCAGATACCCAGCCAAAGATCCAACACTTAGCTAAGACCAAATTCTTTAAATAAAATGTGAAAAAGAAGAACATTGCCACAACTGATTCACTTACAGATTACAGGCTTTGACGAGAGACAGCTGCGGCTCAATACACGGCCACCTCACCTCGGGATCCAGGCCCCTGTCCCGAGCCTTCAACAACAAATCCAAGCTGACACTCCTACCGCAGGACTGAGAGAGCCCGCACTGTCAGAGGGTCAGTACTGAGGGAGTGCCGCACTGTCAGAGGGTCAGTACTGAGGGAGTGCTGCACTGTCAGAGGGTCAGTACTGAGGGAGTGCCGCACTGTCAGAGGGTCAGTACTGAGAGAGTCCGCACTGTCAGAGGGTCAGTACTGAGAGAGTCCGCACTGTCAGAGGGTCAGTACTGAGGGAGTGCCGCACTGTCAGAGGGTCAGTACTGAGGGAGTGCCGCACTGTCAGAGGGTCAGTACTGAGAGAGCCCGCACTGTCAGAGGGTCAGTACTGAGAGAGTCCGCACTGTCAGAGGGTCAGTACTGAGAGAGTCCGCACTGTCAGAGGGTCAGTACTGAGGGAGTGCCGCACTGTCAGAGGGTCAGTACTGAGAGAGTCCGCACTGTCAGAGGGTCAGTACTGAGAGAGTCCGCACTGTCAGAGGGTCAGTACTGAGGGAGTGCCGCACTGTCAGAGGGTCAGTACTGAGGGAGTGCTGCACTGTCAGAGGGTCAGTACTGAGGGAGCTCCGCACTGTCAGAGGGTCAGTACTGAGAGAGCCCGCACTGTCAGAGGGTCAGTACTGAGTTAGTGCCGCACTGTCAGAGGGTCAGTACTGAGGGAGTGCTGCACTGTCAGAGGGTCAGTACTGAGGGAGTGCCGCACTGTCAGAGGGTCAGTACTGAGGGAGTGCCGCACTGTCAGAGGGTCAGAGCTGAGGGAATGCCGCACTGTCAGAGGGTCAGTACTGAGGGAGTGCCGCACTGTCAGAGGGTCAGTACTGCGGGAGTGCCGCACTGTCAGAGGGTCAGTACTGAGGGAGTGCTGCACTGTCAGAGGGTCAGTACTGAGGGAGTGCCGCACTGTCAGAGGGTCAGTACTGAGGGAGTGCTGCACTGTCAGAGGGTCAGTACTGAGGGAGTGCCGCACTGTCAGAGGGTCAGTACTGAGGGAGTGCTGCACTGTCAGAGGGTCAGTACTGAGGGAGTGCCGCACTGTCAGAGGGTCAGTACTGAGGGAGTGCTGCACTGTCAGAGGGTCAGTACTGAGGGAGTGCCGCACTGTCAGAGGGTCAGTACTGAGGGAGTCCCGCATTGTCAGAGGGTCAGTACAGAGGGAGTGCCGCACTGTCAGAGGGTCAGTACTGAGGGAGTGCCGCACTGTCAGAGGGTCAGTACTGAGGGAGTGCTGCACTGTCAGAGGGTCAGTACTGAGGGAGTGCTGCACTGTCAGAGGGTCAGTACTGAGGGAGTGCTGCACTGTCAGAGGGTCAGTACTGAGGGAGTCCCGCACTGTCAGAGGGTCAGTACTGAGGGAGTGCCGCACTGTCAGAGGGTCAGTACTGAGGGAGTGCCGCACTGTCAAAGGGTCAGTATTGAGGGAATGCCGCACTGTCAGAGGGTCAGTACTGAGGGAATGCCGCACTGTCAGAGTGTCAGTACTGAGGGAGTGCTGCACTGTCAGAGGGTCAGTACTGAGGGAGTGCCGCACTGTCAGAGGGTCAGTACTGAGGGAGTGCTGCACTGTCAGAGGGTCAGTGCTGAGGGAATGCTGCACTGTCAGAGGGTCAGTACTGAGGGAGTGCCGCACTGTCAGAGGGTCAGTACTGAGGGAGTGCTGCACTGTCAGAGGGTCAGTACTGAGGGAGTGCCGCACTGTCAGAGTGTCAGTACTGAGGGAGTGCCGCACTGTCAGAGGGTCAGTACTGAGGGAGTGCCGCACTGTCAGAGGGTCAGTACTGAGGGAGTGCCGCACTGTCAGAGGGTCAGTACTGAGGGAGAGCCGCACTGTCAGAGGGTCAGTACTGAGGGAGTGCCGCACTCAGAGGGTCAGTACTGAGGGAGTGCCGCACTGTCAGAGGGTCAGTACTGAGGGAGTGCTGCCCTGTCAGAGGGTCAGTACTGAGGGAGTGCCGCACTGTCAGAGTGTCAGTACTGAGGGAGTGCTGCACTGTCAGTGCAACCCAAAGATGTGCAGGGTAGTTGAATTGGCCACGCTAAATTGCCCCTTAATTTAAAAAAAAGATCAATTTTGAACCATTTTGGACCAGTTTCCTGGTCTGTCTCCATGGCCTGGAGCATCTACCTCCTGGGTAAAGACAGATGCAAAGTATTCATTAATAACTCAACCACATCCCCAGCCTTCCTGTGTAAATTCTCTAGGAGGTCCCTAAACGGCCCAATTCCTGCTGATATCACAGAGAAACAATATTGGAAACTGCCCTGAGTTCTGGAAGTTGAAAGTTATTAAAAACTATATAACAGCTGAATAGCTGCCTTGCTGGCTGCAGCAATGGTGTTCCGTGTCCGTCCAACCCGGCCCCACCCCCCACCTCCTGGCCACCTCCCACTACTCCCCCGGCGCTGGCAGAAGCTGCACCCCCACCCCCCCGGCCAACGGCATAACTGCTGGAAAACCATGGCGATGTTGGACACTATCCGTCCCCCCCTCCCTCTCCCTCAGCAGCCACCACGCTGGGTTCCCGATGTTTGAAAGGAGAAGTGAGGCCAGCCTTCGGGAACTCTGCCCATCGGAGGGGGAGAATGGCGGAGGCCCCGGGAGGGGGAGAATGGCGGAGGCCCCGGGAGGGGGAGAATGGCGGAGGCCCCGGAAGGGGGAGAATGGCGGAGGCCCCGGGAGGGGGAGAATGGCGGAGGCCCCGGGAGGGGGAGAATGGCGGAGGCCCCGGAAGGGGGAGAATGGT
Organism: Scyliorhinus canicula; assembly: GCF_902713615.1. NCBI lineage: Eukaryota > Metazoa > Chordata > Chondrichthyes > Carcharhiniformes > Scyliorhinidae > Scyliorhinus > Scyliorhinus canicula. The sequence goes on from NC_052166.1 coordinate 69,169,376, forward strand.
GGAGGCCCCGGGAGGGGGAGAATGGCGGAGGCCCCGGGAGGGGGAGAATGGCGGAGGCCCCGGAAGGGGGAGAATGGCGGAGGCCCCGGGAGGGGGAGAATGGCGGAGGCCCCGGGAGGGGGAGAATGGCGGAGGCCCCGGGAGGGGGAGAATGGCGGAGGCCCCGGGAGGGGGAGAATGGCGGAGGCCCCGGGAGGGGGAGAATGGCGGAGGCCCCGGAGAATACCGGCTCTGGCCCGCGAATGATACGCAAACGGGTTTACTGTACGTGCGCTCCGGAACGCGCTGACAGTGCTGCCCAGGGGCTGGAGATTTATAATTTGGTGTCAAACCAGCGCCTGTTGCGATCTGAACGTCAGAATGGAATCTCTTCCCAATTGCCTGCCCCTCAGTTATCTCAGTTGATCACCATTGAGGCACAGAATGATATCATCCCTACAGTGCAGACCATCGAGCTCTCTCAACATACTGTTGAAATTCCTCACACACAGACACTGCAGCATTAGTTACCAGTGCAGATTGTTGAAGAAACTCTGCTCCGCATCATGTTCTGACAAGTCTCTGACAAGAGAACACTGCTCAGAATCACTGAACTGTTCCGGTGAAGAAGGCCAACTTCACTGAGTACGGACCGATACACCGGGTCTGTCTCCTCCTGCACACCTTTCACAATTATACCCTTTATTTAGATCGTCTCACTGTGTTCTTCCAATCAAAATGCATCGCCTATTTCCCCACATTGAATTTTATCTGCCCACTCCACCAAATTGTCTCTGCCCTTTGTCCTCTTCTCAGTTTACAATACTTTCACATTTTAAAATTACCCCCTGCAAACCAGGATCTAGATCATTAAGAGATATCAGGAAAAGCAAGGGTCCAATACTGACTCTTGCAGAACTCCACAAAAAACCTTTCTCCAGTTTGAAGAATATCCATTGGCCGTTACTCTCTGCTTCCTATTATTCGGCTAATTTTGTCTCCATGTTGCCACTGCCCCTTTATTCAATGAGCTCTAACTTTTCTCACAAGTCTGTTGTGTGGCACTGTATTGAGTACCTTCTAAAAGTCCATGTACACCACATCCGCAGCATTACCCTCATCGACTCTTTCTGTTCCCTCAAAGTTAGTTAAACTTGATTCCCCCTTTAGAAATCCATGCTGGCTCTCCCTAATCAACCAGCATTTTTCCATGTGACTATTAGTTCTATCCCAAATAATTGTTTCTGGACGTTTTCCCACCACTGATAAACTGACTGGTCTGTAATTGCTATTTTGAACAAGGGGGTAACATTTGCAATTCCTCTGGCACCTCCCGAGTCTCGAAGACGGGATGATTATGGCCAGGCCCCCCTGCAATTTCCACTCTCAGTTTCTTCAATATCCTTGGATGCATTTCATCGGGTCCTGGTGCCATGCCAACATTCAGTAGTGACAGTCTATTCAACATTTCCTCCATATCAATTTTGAATGTGGTGGCGCAGTGGTTAGCACTGCTGCCTCATGGCACCGAGGAACCAGGTTCGGTCCTAGCCCCGGGTCACTGACCGTGTGGAGTTTGCACATTCTCCCCGTGTGTGCAGGGTAGGTGAATTGGCCACGCTAAATTGTCCCTTAAAAAAAAAGATCAATTTTGAACCGTTCTAGGGATAGTTTCCTGGTCTGTCTCCATGGCCTGGAGCATCTACCTCCTGGGTAAAGACAGATGCAAAGTATTCATTAATAACTCAACCACATCCCCAGCCTTCCTGTGTAAATTCTCTAGCAGGTCCCTAAACGGCCCAATTCCTGCTGATATCACAGAGAAACAGCTCTGGAAACTGCCCTGAGTTCTGGAAGTTGAAAGTTATTAAAAACTATATAACTGTACATAATTTATGGAATCTGATTTAATTGGTTCCATCACCAAGCAATTTGCGAACACTAACCCTTTCAATAACCCTCCTGTGACATCTCTTTCCCTCTTTCCCTCTCTCTCTCTCTCTCTCTCTCTCTCCCCATCTCCCCTTCCCTCTATCACTCCTGCTCATGCCTGAACTCACTCTATCTCTCCCTTTGTCTCTCTCACTCTCTCCCCCTTCTGTCTCGCCCACTCCATCTCTCCCTCTGGACAATGTTTTCATTGGGTTACTATCTGCTTATTTTGCAGCTGAAATTTGTTCTTTAACAGTCTATCCAAGTTCCAACTGGCTTCAATCCACAACTGGTTGTTGGCCGGAATCGTATCCCTAACTCTGCTGTTCCACACTCCCACTGCAAGAACACTTTACTCATAGCTGTGCGAATCCCGAGCATATTTTCATCTGAAAATTGAACATTCAATCATCTTTGCTTGGATCAGGAATATTTCCTGGGAATTTCATGGCCCAAGCTCACGGCTGGACTGTTCACATCCCCCTCCTCATGGATCCTACAATTCTGAACAATCTTTAGAGTCCCTCCCCCTTGGGTTTCAAACCCCACTCAGTGCACAGAAACTCCCTCATCTTTCAGTCAAAACATCAGGAGTGGGATTCTCCGTCTACCGACACGGGAGATTCGGCAGAGAATCGGTTTCGATGCCAAGATCGTGGCCAGCGCCCGTATCACGTCAAATCACAATTGCCTGTCACCTCAACAACGCCGTTAATGTGTTCCAGAACACATGTACAGTAAACACCGTTGGCACATTGTTAGCCGGTCTGAGCCGGTATTCCCCGGGGCCTCCGCAATTCTCAGCCTCCGATTGGCCGAGTTCCCAACGCCGCAGTTAACTTGTGCTTTTAAACATCATGAAACCAGCGCGGTGGCTGCTGAGGGAGAGAGAGGGGGTAGGGAAAGTGTCCAACATTGGCATGGTTTGCAGACAGTTGTGCCACGGTCGGGGGGGGGGGGCTTCTACCAGGGCCGGGGGGAGTGGTGAGGGGGTGGCCAGGAGGTGGGCTGTGGGGTCGGGGTAGACGAAGCACAATTGCCGCGTCCGGCAAGACAGCCAAAGGATCAGTACTGAGGGAGTGCTGCACTGTCAGAGGGTCAGTACTGAGGGAGTGCTGCACTGTCAGAGGGTCAGTACTGAGGGAGTGCTGCACTGTCAGAGGGTCAGTACTGAGGGAGTGCTGCACTGTCAGAGGGTCAGTACTGAGGGAGTGCCGCACTGTCAGAGGGTCAGTACTGAGAGAGTGCTGCACTGTCAGAGGGTCAGTACTGAGGGAACCCTACACTGTCAGAGGGTCAGTACTGAGGGAGTGCCGCACTGTCAGAGGGTCAGTACTGAGGGAGTGCTGCACTGTCAGAGGGTCAGTATTGAGGGAGTGCTGCACTGTCAGAGGGTCAGTACTGAGGGAGCACTACATTGTCAGAGGGTCAGTACTGAGGGAGTGCCGCACTGTCAGAGGGTCAGTACTGAGGTAGTGCTGCACTGTCAGAGGGTCAGTACTGAGGGAGTGCCGCACTGTCAGAGGGTCAGTACTGAGGGAGTGCTGCACTGTCAGAGGGTCAGTACTGAGGGAGTGCCGCACTGTCAGAGGGTCAGTACTGAGGGAGTTCTGCACTGTCAGAGGGTCAGTACTGAGGGAGTGCCGCACTGTCAGAGGGTCAGTACTGAGGGAGTGCCGCACTGTCAGAGGGTCAGGACTGAGGGAGCTCCGCACTGTCAGAGGGTCAGTACTGAGGGAATGCTGCACTGTCAGAGGGTCAGTACTGAGGGAGTGCCGCACTGTCAGAGGGTCAGTACTGAGGGAGTTCTGCACTGTCAGAGGGTCAGCACTGAGGGAGTGTCGCACTGTCAGAGGGTCAGTACTGAGGGAGTGCCGCACTGTCAGAGGGTCAGAACTGAGGGAGCTCCGCACTGTCAGAGGGTCAGCGCTGAGGGAGTGCCGCACTGTCAGAGGGTCAGTACTGAGGGAGTTCTGCACTGTCAGAGGGTCAGCACTGAGGGAGTGCCGCACTATCAGAGGGTCAGTACTGAGGGAGTGCCGCACTGTCAGAGGGTCAGAACTGAGGGAATGCTGCACTGTCAGAGGGTCAGTACTGAGGGAGTGCTGCACTGTCAAAGGGTCAGTACTGAGGGAGTGCCGCACTGTCAGAGGGTCAGTACTGAGGGAGTGCCGCACTGTCAGAGGGGCAGTACAGAGGGAGTGCTGCACTGTCAGAGGGTCAGTACTGAGGGAGTGCCGCACTGTCAGGGGGTCAGTACTGAGGGAGTGCCGCACTGTCAGAGGGTCAGTACTGAGGGAGTGCTGCACTGTCAGAGGGTCAGTACTGAGGGAGTTCCGCACTGTCAGAGGGTCAGTACTGAGGGAGTGCCACATTGTCAGTGACACAATTTTTGGGATAAGCTGCTAACCTAAACGTTATTCTGCCCACTGGATATTAAGTCCGTTGCCTCTGTATTGAAGAACAGGAGAACCCTTACTGCAATGTCTGTGGGGACAATATCCATCCCTCACCCAGATCACGACAAACAGATCCTAGGCCATTATCACATTGCTGTCTGCGGGAGCTTGAATTGGCTGCTGTGTTTCCCCGATTCCACAGTGACCACATTTCAAATATATCCTCAAAGAACAATACAGCACAGGAACAGGCCCTTCGGCCCTCCAAGCCTGTGCTGACCATGGTACCTGTCTACACTAAAACCATCTGCACTTACAGAGTCCGTACCCTTCCATTCCCATCCTATTCATATATTTGTCTAGATGTCCCTTAAATGCCGCTATCGTACCTGCTCCCACCCCCTCCCCAGGCAGCGCGTTCCATATATTTACCACCCTCTGTGTAAAAAACTTGCCTGACACATCAGTTCTAAACTTCTCCCCACGCATTTTAAACCTACGTCCCCTCGCACTTGACTCTCCTACCCTTGGAAAGAGCAACTGACTATCCACTCTGTCCATGCCATTCAATCTTGTAGACCTCTATCGGGTCGCCTCTCAACCTCCATCGTTCCAGTGAGAAGAGACCGAGTTAATCTAACCTCTCTTCATAGCTAATGCCCTCTATACCAGGCAACATCCTAGTAAACTGCTTCTGTACCCTCTTCAAAGCATCCACATCCTTCTGGTAGTGTGGCGACCAGAATTGTGCACAATATTCCAAATGAGGCCTAACTAAGGTCCTGTACAGCTGCAACATGATGCAAATTTTTATATTCATTACCGCGACCGATGAAGGCCAGCATGCCGTATGCCTTCTTGACCACCTTATCCACAGCGTTGCCACTTTCAGTGATTGGTGGACATGCACAGGTCTCTCTGCCTGTCAGTACTCACAAGAGTTCTCCCTTTAATGTGTAATTCGGTGAATGGACCTTCCAAAGTGCATTCCCTCACACATGTCCTTCTTCACTGCACAAGGCACAAAAATATCCCAAGGATACTTGAGAATCAAACGGTCGAGGGAGAGAGAAACTTAAAATAATCGCCAGGGAAAAGATTCTGGGGAAACTATTAGAACTAAAGGTTGATAAGTTCCCTGAACCTGGTCAACTTCACACTTGGGTCTTGACAGGTGTGGCTGCAAAGATAGTCGATGTAACAGTTGTGATCTTCCAAAACCCCCTCGGATCCAGAAAGATCCCAGTAGATTGGGAAATCGTGAATGTAACACTTCCATTCAAGAAAGAAGAGAGATAGAAAGCAGGAAACTCTTAACCATTGCGGGAAGGAGAGACCGACCGAAGCTTTCCATCTTGCACTCATCCAAGAATGCTGATAGAAGGTGGAAACAACAATTTACAGTGCATGAGAAGAGACTGCTGATTGGTTGGCAAGTGGACTCTGATTGGTAGACCCGTTGCCATGGAGAATGCACAAATGCACCACACCGTGAGCCTGACTGACAATCTCAAATTGATTGTCAGGGTAATTTTTAACACACTGAGGATTATTTAGCAAATGTTGTCCCATCGCGGAGTCACATTGAATGTTCAACACAGTGTTTTGAGTCTTCCATTTTCTATAATACAATCTACGCACTGGGTCCTGTTCTTGGCAGATAGGAAGAACATGTACACACATTGCACCTATTGCAGCTAAACAAAATGAGTGACAGCTATTTACTGGTTCATTCCTCAGGTCAATGCCTGAACCAATCAAGGTCAAACTGCCTGATTTAAATTTCAAACAATGCAGTAACCTGCCCCCCCCCCCCCACCCCCCCAGCTGCTTTGGGAAAGAGGGCAGCAGAATCAAAGACCCCTCCCACCCGGGTTATTCACTCTTCCAACCTCTTCCATTGGGCAGGAGATGCAAACATCTGAGAATATGCACTAACAGACTCAAAAACAGCTTCTCCCCCACTGTTACCAGATTCCTGAATGACCACTAACGGACTGACCTGATCTCTCCGCACATCTTCTCTACTGAGTAGTACTGGACCTGACTGAGGTCTACAAAATTACGAGAGACACAGACAGGGTGAATAGTCAGCAGCTATTTCCCAGAGTGGAAGGCTCAATTACATGGGAGCACAGTGGGCTAAACAGCTGGCTTGTATTACAGAACAATGCCAGCAGCGCGGGTTCAATTCCCGTACCGGCCTCCCCGAACAGGCGCCGGAATGTGGCGACTAGGGACTTTTCACAGTAACTTCATTGAGGCCTACTTGTGACAATAAGCAATTATTATTATTATTTTTCAAGGTGAGAGGGAGAAAGTTTAAGGGAGATGTGCGGGGAATGTTTTTCACGCAGAGGGTGGTGGGTGCCTGGAACGCTTTGCCAGCGGAGGTGGTAAAGGCAGGTACGATAGCAATGTTTCCGATAGACACATGAACAGGCGGCGAATGGAGGGATACAGATTGTTTAGGCAAAAAGCAGTAGGTCTAAATAAGGAATCTGGATCGGCAAGGTTTGGTGGGTCGAAGGGTCTGTTCCTGTGCTGTAATGTTATTTGTTCTGTTGTACTGCACTCTATATGCTTCACCTGAAGCCTCAGTCCGGGGGCGGGATTCTCCGACCCCCCACCCGCAGGGTCAGGGAATCGCTCAGGGCCGGCGTAAATCCCACCCTCACCGTGGCCGGAATTCTCCGCCACCCGGGAATTGGCAGGGGCGGGAATCGCGCTGCGCCGGTCGGAAGGCCCCCCGCGGCGATTCTCCGGCCCGCGATGGGCCAAAGTGCCGCCGCTGTCAGGCCTCTCCCGCCGCCATGGTTTAAACCACCTCTGTGCCGGCGGGAGCAGGCGGCGCGAGCGGGCCCCAGGGGGGCGCGGGGCAATCGGACCCCGGGGGATGCCCCCATGGTGGCCTGGCCCGTGATTGGGGCCCACCAATCGGCGAGCGGGCCTGTGCCGTGGGGGCACTCTTTTTCTTCCGCCGCTGCCACGGCCTCCACCATGGCCGAGGCGGAAGAGGCCCCCTCCCCTGCGCATGCGCCGGTGGTGATGTCAGCGGCTGCAGACGCTGCGGCGCATGCGCGGACTCACGCCGACCGGTGAAGGCCTTTCGGGGACGCCCGACGCCGGAGTGGTTCTTGCCACTCCGCTACACCGGGACCCCCCGCCCCACCGGGTAGGGGAGAATCCCGGCCCAGGTATCTACATTGTGGCCGGGACTCTCTGAAATCCTGGCTAAGTGTTGGCACCCGTGCCAAACCCGGCTCGAGCGACACCGGCCTCAATGGGCCTCCAGACCCAGTCATTCTCCTGTTCTTCGGGGGCTAGAATGGCGCTGGAGTGTTGTGCCGGCGCGGACCCACACACACGCGCGAAGGCCGACATGCAGGTGAAAGCCGTCACCACGCCGGCACATGCGTGTGGTTGCCGTCTTCGCGCCGGCCCCCGCGCAACATGGCAGAGCCCAACAGGGGCCCGGCGCGGAGGAACATAGACCCCCAACTTGCCGGAATGAGCCTTCCCACCGATCGGGGCCCGGGTCACCGCGGAGGCCCCACCCGGAGTCCCCCCGCTCTCCCACCAGGATGGCCCCCGCAGCCAGAACGCCGAGGTCCCACCGGGCCGGACCATATGTAAACCACGCCGGCGGAACTCAGCCCGTCCAGCGCGAGAATCACCGCAGGGGCTGCTTTCAATGGCTCTCGCCCGGCGCCAGGGCGATCCCACAGGCGTGATTGGCACGGATTCTCTGGTGACCGGAGAATCGGCAGCCTGGCATTGGAGCGGCGTGGCGGCATTCTCACGCCCTCCCCGGCAATTCTCTAACCCGGCACGGGCTCGGAGAATCCTGGCCTGAGTATCTATCGTGGGCGGGATTCTTCCCTACCTGGCGGCGGGCCACTCCGATGCCGAGGACCGGCGTGAACCACCCCGGCGATGGGCCACTCCGATGCCGAGGACCGGCGTGAACCACCCCGGCGATGGGCCACTCCGGTGCCGAGGAGTGGCATGAACCACCCCGGCAATGGGCCACTCCGGTGCCGAGGAGCGGCATGAACCACCCCGGCAATGGGCCGCCCCGAAGGTGTGGAATCCTCCTTCAGGGGCTAGGCCGGCACCAGAGTGTTTGACGCCGCGCCAGCCGGCGCAGAAGGGTCTCTGCCAGCCACACGAGTTGGCACATGCATAGGGAGGGTTCTTCTCCCACCGGCCAGAGCGGAGGTTGGCAGCAGCTGGTGCGGAGGGAATGAGAGCCCCCACAGCGCAGGCCCACCTGCGGATCGGTGAGCCTGATCGCGGGCCAGGCCACCGTGGGGGCACGCCCCGGGGCCAGATCCCCCGTACCCCCCCGGGGACTCTGCTGGCAGCCCGCAGAGCCAGGTCCTGCCGGTAAGTACCTGGCCTAATTTACGCCGGCGGGACCTGCCGAAAACGGGCGGCCACTCGGCCCATCTCCGGCCCGGAGAATTGCCAGGGAGGCCGCTGCTAGCGGCCACGACCGGCGCGACGCGATTCCCCCCCCGCCAAAGCCCCGCCCCCGGAGAATTCGACAGCCGGCTGGGGTGGGATTCCCCACCCCCCCCCCCCCCCCCCGGCGATTCTCTGTCCCAGCGCGGGCTCAGAGAATCCCGGCCTCTGTATCTATCGTATATTCTAAGTTTTCCATGTATGGAACGATCTGTCTGGACTGGACGCAGAATAATACTTTTTACTGAACCTCGATACACCTAACAATAAATCAAATCAATCTAATCACTCACCATCAAGCTCTGCGTTCTCCACGGCAACATCTCTACCAATCAGAGCCATTGCCAACCAATCATCATTCCTTCCTCACACAGTATAAATTGTTGTTTTAGATTGGCCTTGGTCAGGTTGGGCCTGGTGGGGTTGGGGTTGGGGTTGGGCCTGGTGGAGTTGGGGTTGGGGTTGGGCCTGGTGGAGTTGGGATTGGGGTTGGGCCTGGTGGGGTTGGGGTTGGGGTTGGGGTTGGGGTTGGGCCTTGGTCAGGTTGGGCCTGGTGGGGTTGGGGTTGGGGTTGGGCCTGGTGGGGTTGGGGTTGGGGTTGGGCCTGGTGGGGTTGGGGTTGGGGGTTGGGCCTGGTGGGGTTGGGGTTGGGCCTGGTGGGGTTGGGGTTGGGGTTGGGGTTGGGCCTTGGTCAGGTTGGGCCTGATGGGGTTGGGGTTGGGGTTGGGGTTGGGCCTGGTGGGGTTGGGGTTGGGGTTGGGCCTTGGTCAGGTTGGGCCTGGTGGGGTTGGGGTTGGGGTTGGGCCTGGTGGGGTTGGGGTTGGGCCTTGGTCAGGTTGGGCCTGGTGGGGTTGGGGTTGGGGTTGGGCCTGGTGGGGTTGGGGTTGGGCCTTGGTCAGGTTGGGCCTGGTGGGGTTGGGGTTGGGGTTGGGGTTGGGGTTGGGGTTGGCCTGGTGGGGTTGGGGTTGGGGTTGGGCCTGGTGGGGTTGGGGTTGGGGTTGGGCCTGGTGGGGTTGGGCCTTGGTCAGGTTGGGCCTGGTGGGGTTGGGGTTGGGCCTGGGGCTTGGTCAGGTTGGGCCTGGTGGGGTTGGGGTTGGGGGTTGGGGTTGGGCCTGGTGGGGTTGGGGTTGGGCCTTGGTCAGATTGGGCCTGGTGGGGTTGGGGTTGGGGTTGGGGTTGGGCCTGGTGGGGTTGGGCCTTGGTCAGGTTGGCCTGGGGGGGTTGGGGTTGGGGTTGGGCCTGGTGGGGTTGGGGTTGGGGTTGGGCCTTGGTCAGGTTGGGCCTGGTGGGGTTGGGGTTGGGGTTGGGGTTGGGCCTGGTGGGGTTGGGGGTTGGGCCTTGGTCAGGTTGGGCCTGGTGGGGTTGGGGTTGGGGTTGGGGTTGGGCCTGGTGGGGTTGGGGTTGGGGTTGGGGTTGGGCCTTGGTCAGGTTGGGCCTGGTGGGGTT
>NC_052166.1:69180098-69210414 GCF_902713615.1 Scyliorhinus canicula
CTGCTACCTCACTGCCAGGGACCCGGGTCGGCACGGTGATTAGCACTGCTACCTCACTGCCAGGGACCCGGGTCGGCACGGTGATTAGCACTGCTACCTCACAGTGCCAGGGATCCGGGTCGGCACGGTGATTAACACTGCTACCTCACTGCCAGGGACCCGTGTCGGCACGGTGATTAGCACTGCTACCTCACTGCCAGGGACCCAGGTCGGCACGGTGATTAGCACTGCTGCCTCACAGAGCCAGGGACCCGGGTTGGCACGGTGATTAACACTGCTACCTCACAGTGCCAGGGACCCGGGTCGGCACGGTGATTAGCACTGCTACCTCACTGCCAGGGACCCGTGTCGGCACGGTGATTAGCACTGCTACCTCACAGTGCCAGGGATCCGGGTCGGCACGGTGATTAGCGCTGCTGCCTCACAGAGCCAGGGACCCGGGTCGGCACGGTGATTAGCACTGCTGCCTCACAGCCAGGGACCCGGGTCGGCACGGTGATTAGCACTGCTACCTCACTGCCAGGGACCCGGGTCGGCACGGTGATTAGCACTGCTACCTCACAGCGCCAGGGACCCGGGTCGGCACGGTGATTAGCACTGCTACCTCACTGCCAGGGACCCGGGTCGGCACGGTGATTAGCACTGCTACCTCACAGAGCCAGGGACCCGGGTCGGCACGGTGATTAGCACTGCTACCTCACTGCCAGGGATCCGGGTCGGCACGGTGATTAGCACTGCTACCTCACTGCCAGGGACCCGGGTCGGCACGGTGATTAGCACTGCTACCTCACAGAGCCAGGGACCTGGGTCGGCACGGTGATTAGCACTGCTACCTCACAGAGCCAGGGACCCGGGTCGGCACGGTGATTAGCACTGCTACCTCACAGAGCCAGGGACCCGGGTCGGCACGGTGATTAGCACTGCTACCTCACTGCCAGGGACCCGGGTCGGCACGGTGATTAGCACTGCTACCTCACTGCCAGGGACCCGGGTCGGCATGGTGATTAGCACTGCTACCTCACTGCCAGGGACCCGGGTCGGCACGGTGATTAGCACTGCTACCTCACTGCCAGGGACCCGGGTCGGCACGGTGATTAGCACTGCTACCTCACTGCCAGGGACCCGGGTCGGCACGGTGATTAGCACTGCTACCTCACTGCCAGGGACCCGGGTCGGCACGGTGATTAGCACTGCTACCTCACTGCCAGGGACCCGGGTCGGCACGGTGATTAGCACTGCTACCTCACTGCCAGGGACCCGGGTCGGCACGGTGATTAGCACTGCTACCTCACTGCCAGGGACCCGGGTCGGCACGGTGATTAGCACTGCTACCTCACAGAGCCAGGGATCCGGGTCGGCACGGTGATTAGCGCTGCTACCTCACTGCCAGGGACCCGGGTCGGCACGGTGATTAGCACTGCTGCCTCACAGCCAGGGACCCGGGTCGGCACGGTGATTAGCACTGCTACCTCACAGCCAGGGACCCGGGTCGGCACGGTGATTAACACTGCTACCTCACAGAGCCAGGGACCCGGGTCGGCACGGTGATTAGCACTGCTACCTCACTGCCAGGGACCCGGGTTGGCACGGTGATTAGCACTGCTACCTCACTGCCAGGGACCCGGGTCGGCACGGTGATTAGCACTGCTACCTCACTGCCAGGGACCCGGGTCGGCACGGTGATTAGCACTGCTACCTCACTGCCAGGGACCCGGGTCGGCACGGTGATTAGCACTGCTGCCTCACAGCCAGGGACCCAGGTCGGCACGGTGATTAGCACTGCTACCTCACTGCCAGGGACCCGGGTCGGCACGGTGATTAGCACTGCTACCTCACTGCCAGGGACCTGGGTCGGCATGGTGATTAGCACTGCTACCTCACTGCCAGGGACCCGGGTCGGCACGGTGATTAGCACTGCTACCTCACTGCCAGGGACCCGGGTCGGCACGGTGATTAGCACTGCTACCTCACTGCCAGGGACCCGTGTCGGCACGGTGATTAGCACTGCTACCTCACTGCCAGGGACCCGGGTCGGCACGGTGATTAGCACTGCTACCTCACAGTGCCAGGGACCCGGGTCGGCACGGTGATTAGCACTGCTGCCTCACTGCCAGGGACCCGGGTCGGCACGGTGATTAGCACTGCTGCCTCACAGCCAGGGACCCGGGTCGGCACGGTGATTAGCACTGCTACCTCACAGCGCCAGGGACCCGGGTCGGCACGGTGATTAGCACTGCTACCTCACAGAGCCAGGGACCCGGGTCGGCACGGTGATTAGCACTGCTGCCTGACAGAGCCAGGGACCCGGGTCGGCACGGTGATTAGCACTGCTACCTCACTGCCAGGGACCCGGGTCGGCACGGTGATTAGCACTGCTGCCTCACAGAGCCAGGGACCTTGGTCGGCACGGTGATTAACACTGCTGCCTCACAGAGCCAGGGACCCGGGTCGGCACGGTGATTAGCACTGCTACCTCACTGCCAGGGACCCGGGTCGGCACGGTGATTAGCACTGCTACCTCACTGCCAGGGACCCGGGTCGGCACGGTGATTAGCACTGCTGCCTCACAGAGCCAGGGATCCGGGTCGGCACGGTGATTAACACTGCTACCTCACTGCCAGGGACCCGGGTCGGCACGGTGATTAGCACTGCTGCCTCACTGCCAGGGACCCGGGTCGGCACGGTGATTAGCACTGCTACCTCACAGAGCCAGGGACCCGGGTCGGCACGGTGATTAGCACTGCTACCTCACTGCCAGGGACCCGGGTCGGCACGGTGATTAGCGCTGCTACCTCACTGCCAGGGACCCGGGTCGGCACGGTGATTAGCACTGCTACCTCACTGCCAGGGACCCGGGTCGGCACGGTGATTAGCACTGCTGCCTCACAGCGCCAGGGACCCGGGTCGGCACGGTGATTAGCACTGCTACCTCACAGCGCCAGGGACCCGGGTCGGCACGGTGATTAGCACTGCTACCTCACTGCCAGGGACCTGGGTCGGCACGGTGATTAGCACTGCTACCTCACAGCCAGGGACCCGGGTCGGCACGGTGATTAGCACTGCTACCTCACAGAGCCAGGGACCCGGGTCGGCACGGTGATTAGCACTGCTGCCTCACAGAGCCAGGGACCCGGGTCGGCACGGTGATTAGCACTGCTACCTCACAGTGCCAGGGACCCGGGTCGGCACGGTGATTAGCACTGCTACCTCACTGCCAGGGACCCGGGTCGGCACGGTGATTAACACTGCTACCTCACTGCCAGGGACCCGGGTCGGCACGGTGATTAGCACTGCTACCTCACTGCCAGGGACCCGGGTCGGCACGGTGATTAGCGCTGCTACCTCACTGCCAGGGACCCGGGTCGGCACGGTGATTAGCACTGCTGCCTCACAGAGCCAGGGACCCGGGTCGGCACGGTGATTAGCACTGCTGCCTCACTGCCAGGGACCCGGGTCGGCACGGTGATTAGCACTGCTACCTCACTGCCAGGGACCCGGGTCGGCACGGTGATTAGCACTGCTGCCTCACAGCCAGGGACCTGGGTCGGCATGGTGATTAGCACTGCTACCTCACTGCCAGGGACCCGGGTCGGCACGGTGATTAACACTGCTACCTCACAGAGCCAGGGACCTGGGTCGGCATGGTGATTAGCACTGCTGCCTCACAGCCAGGGACCTGGGTCGGCATGGTGATTAGCACTGCTGCCTCACAGAGCCAGGGACCCGGGTCGGCACGGTGATTAACACTGCTACCTCACAGAGCCAGGGACCTGGGTCGGCACGGTGATTAGCACTGCTGCCTCACAGAGCCAGGGACCTGGGTCGGCACGGTGATTAGCACTGCTACCTCACAGAGCCAGGGACCCGGGTCGGCACGGTGATTAACACTGCTGCCTGACAGTGCCAGGGACCCGGGTCTCAGGTGATTGTACGGAGTTTGCATGTTCTCCCAATGTCTGCATGGGTTTTCTCCGGTTTTCTCCAAAATTGTGCCGGTTATGTGGATTGGCCGTGATCAACATGTGGGGTTATGGGGACAGGTCGGCGGAGGGTCAGTGCAGCTTCGATGGGTCCAATCAGCTACTTCTCCACTGAAGGGATTGTACGATGTTCCAGGAAACCTCCTGACCCTCACCTTGAACTTGTGTCCCCTCCTGGCTGACCCTTCAGGGGAACAGCTGCTCCCTACCCACCCTGTCCATGCCCCTCGATCAGCCCACCCTCAGTCTTTGCTGCTCTACTGGTCCCCCTATACCTATCCTGCTCATTACCACCTCAAAGAATTGTAATAAATTTGTCGGCTGTGATTTCCCCTTCATGAAGCCATGTTAACTCTGATTGATTACATGATGCATTTCTAAATGTTCTGTTATTACATCCTTTAGAATGGACTCGAATATTTTCCTAGTGACAGAAGTTAAGCTAACTGGCCGTTGTTTACTTTCTTTTTGTCTTCCTTTCTTTTTGAATAAGGGACAGTTTCCCAATCCTCTGGAACTTTTCCAGAATTGAGTATTCTTGGAAAATTACGACCGGTGGATCCACTAAATCTGTGGCTACTTCCTTTAATACTCTGATGCAAACCATCAGGTCCAGGGACTGATCGACCTGCAGCCCCATTAGTTTGCCTCGTGTTTATTATCGTATTTATTTCCTAACCCCCCACCCCTCTGCCCTTTCATTATTTACTTTTGGAATTATCATAGAATTTACAGTGCAGAAGGAGGCCACTCGGCCCATCGAGTCTGCACTTGGAAAGAGCACCCTACCCAAGGTCAACACCTCCACCCTATCTCCATAACCCAGTAACCCCACCCAACACTAAGGGCAATTTTGGACACTAAGGGCAATTTATCACGGTCAATCCACCTAACCTGCACATCTTTGGACTGTGGGAGGAAACCGGAGCACCCGGAGGAAACCCCGCACACAGGGGGAGGACGTGCAGACTCCGCACAGACAGTGACCCAGCGGGGAATCGAACCTGGGACCCTGGAGCTGTGAAGCAATTGTGCTATCCACAATGCTACCGTGCTGCCCTTAGTGTCTTCCACCGTAAAGACTGACGCAGAGTATTTGTTCAACTCCTCTGTAATTTGCTGGTTCCCCATTATTACTTCCCCAGTTTCACTCTCTAAGTGGCCTATGTTCACTTTGGCCTCTCTCTTCCTTTTTACGTATTTAAAGAAACTCTTGCTGTCGTCTTTGATATTACTTCCTACTTTACCCTCACAGTTTATCTTCTCCTTCTTTATTTTTTTGGTCACCTTTTGGTGTTTTTTAAAACTTTCCCAATCCTCTGGCTTACCTCTAATCTTTGCCACGTTGCACACTTTTTCTTTCAGTTTAATACTGGCTTTCACATTCCTTGGTTAACCATGGTTATCCCTTCCTAGAATCCTTCTTCCTCATTGGGATATATTTTTGTTGTAAGTCATGAACTATTTTCAGAAACATCTGCCATTGCTGATCAACTGTCTTTCCTGCGAAACCCATTTCTCAATCCACTCCAGCCAACTCTGCCCTCGTTCCTTTACAATCCCCTTATTTAAATTGTTTCTGACCCAAGATTCTCACTCTCAAACTGAATGCTAAATTCTACTATGTTATGGTCACTGTTTCCGAGGGGATTGTTTACTCTGAGATGGTTCGTTCAACCTGCCTAATTACTCATTACCAGGTCCAAAATAGCCCGACCCCTGATTGGATCCACATCCCGTTATTCTAGGAAACTGTCCCGAATATTCTCGATAAATTCTTGCTCATGGCTACCTCTGCCAATTTCATTTTCTCAACGTTCATGACGATTAAATTCACCCATGATTAAAGCACGGCCTTTATTTTCTCCTGATTTGATTTGATTTATTGTCACATGTACCCATGTACAGTGAAAAGTATTTTTCTGCGGCCGAGGGAATGTACACAGTGCGTACATAGTAGACACAAGAATAATCGACAGAGAACATTGACAAATGGTACATCGACAAACAGAGATTGGTTACAGTGTGGAACAAGGGGTCAAACAAAGCAAATACATGAGCAAGAGCAACATTGGGCGCCGTGAATAGTGTTCTTACAGGGAACAGATCAGTCCGAGGGGGAGTCGGTGAGGAGTCTGGTAGCTGTGGGGAAGACGCTGTTCTGATGCCTGGATGTGATTAATTCTCCATCCTAGGGTATAGCTACTGTTTAGGGGGCCTGAAAACTAGTGACTCCTTCCCCTTGTTATTTCTGACCTGCACCCATATGGATTCTACATCTTCTGATCCAACATCATTTCTTGCTATTGTATTTATCCCACCTCAGACTAACAAAGCTACCCCACCACCCTTTATTTCCTGCCTGTCCTGACGAAAACTCACATACCCCTAAATATTTAGTCTGATTTCCCAGTAACCGCATCCGTATAATGGTGATAAGATCATACCCATTAACCTCAATTTGTGCTCTTAATTTATTTATTTTATGCTCTGTGTACCATTACCTAAATAGCTGCCTTTTAATGCTGCCATATCTGTGTATCCCCCACAGGACCCAACCCCCCCCCCCCCCCCCCCCCCCCCATCCCCCTCCCCCTCCCAACACAGTTCAGATTGGCCACCCCACCAGTGCAGCCCCCACTTTCCACAGTGCTGGTGTCAGTGTCCCACACACAAAACCCCCTACTCCCACACCAGTCCCTGCGCCACGTATTCATCTCTCTTACTTTCTGTATCCTCTGCCAATTCACATGTGTCTCAGGTAATAATCCAGAGATTTTACAAATGATGTGGGCTGGAGGATGATGTATCTAACCCCGTGTCTGTGTGGAATCGCCGACGACAGCTGCATTTCTTCCTCTTACTGTTCCCCCCTGCCCTGCTCTGCCGCTCTGCTCTGCCCTGCTCTGCCACTCTGCCCTGCTCTGCTCTGCCCTGCTCTGCCCTGCCGCTCTGCCCTGCTCTGCCCTGCTCTGCCACTCTGCCCTGCCCTGCTTTGCCGCTCTGCCCTGCTCTGCCACTCTGCCCTGCTCTGCCCCCCTCCCCCTGCCCTGCTCTGCTGCTCTGCCCTGCTCTGCCCTGCCCTGCCCTGCTCTGCTGCTCTGCCCTGCTCTGCTGCTCTGCTGCTCTGCCCTGCCCTGCCCTGCTCTGCCCTGCACTGCCCTGCCCTGCCGCTCTGCCCTGCTCTGCCCCCCTGCCCTGCTCTGCCGCACTGCCCTGCACTGCCCTGCTCTGCCCTGCCGCTCTGTCCTGCACTGCACTGCACTGCCCTGCTGCTCTGCCCTGCCCTGCTCTGCCCTGCTCTGCCCTGCCCTGCTCTGCCGCTCTGTCCTGCTCTGCCCTGCCCTGCTCTGCTGCTCTGCCCTGCCCTGCCCTGCTCTGCCCTGCTCTGCCGCTCTGTCCTGCACTGCACTGCCCTGCTCTGCTGCTGGGGCCTGGGTCTGGATTCCAGTCCTTCAGAACGTGATCACTGGCAGCCGTGCCCAATGCTGAGGGCCAATTTGAGACTGGCACAAACTCGGAGGTCTCCAGATTTTGCTGCCTCTTCGTAATCAGGGGTCACCCACTGACTACCCTGATCTCTCGCTGTCTGTGGGCTGATGTGACCACTGTCTGGAGCATATGGTCGTCCCGCTGATGCTCTGCAGTGACCTCAGCTGCCTCCCAAACTCAGAAATCCTCAGCTCGAGGAGCTGAAGACACCTGGAGATGTCGGACAGGAACTGAGAGCTGCGGCTTCCCATCTCCCATCATAGCCGTGAAAAATAAATCTCCAGTCCCTCTTTCATCTCATTCAAATTGAAACTATAGCCTCTAGAACAGCAGTCACACGCTCCCTTATCATTTAATAATATACAAAACCACAATGGCATCTCTATACTTCCCAGATCACAATTTAAATCGGTAAATTGGTTCAGAGAGAAAAAAAGAGAAATGTTCCCCAACCAATCAATCCTCGCTTCGTTAAAAGGATTTTTGTTTAATATGCATCCAGTTCCAACTTCATATTGTCACACTGGTCTCACTGAGCTTTACTCTGTATCTAACCCCGTGCTGTACCTGTCCTGGGAGTGTTTGATGGGGACAGTGTAGAGGGAGGTTTACTCTGTATCTAACCCCGTGCTGTACCTGTCCTGGGAGTGTTCGATGGGGACAGTGTAGAGGGAGCTTTACTCTGTATCTAACCCCGTGCTGTACCTGTCCTGGGAGTGTTTGATGGGGACAGTGTAGAGGGAGCTTTACTCTATATCTAACCCCGTGCTGTACCTGTCCTGGGAGTGTTTGATGGGGACAGTGTAGAGGGAGCTTTACTCTATATCTAACCCCGTGCTGTACCTGTCCTGGGAGTGTTTGATGGGGACAGTGTAGAGGGAGCTTTACTCTGTAACTAACCCCGTGCTGTACCTGTCCTGGGAATGTTTGATGGGGACAGTGTAGAGGGAGCTTTACTCTGTACCTAACCCCGTGCGGTACCTGTCCTGGGAGTGTTTGATGGGGACAGTGTAGAGGGAGCTTTACTCTGTATCTAACCCCGCGCTGTACCTGTCCTGGGAGTGTTTGATGGGGACAGTGTAGAGGGAGCTTTACTCTGTATCTAACCCCGTGCTGTACCTGTCCTGGGAGTGTTTGATGGGGACAGTGTAGAGGGAACTTTACTCTGTATCTAACCCCATGCTGTACCTGTCCTGGGAGTGTTTGATGGGGACAGTGTAGAGGGAGCTTTACTCTGTATCTAACGCCGTGCTGTACCTGTCCTGGGAGTGTTTGATGGGGACAGTGTAGAGGGAGCTTTACTCTGTATCTAACCCCGTGCTGTACCTGTCCTGGAAGTGTTTGATGGCGACAGTGTAGAGGGAGCTTTACTCTGTATCTAACCCCGTGCTGTACCTGTCCTGGGAGTGTTTGATGGGGACAGTGTAGAGGGAGCTTTACTCTGTATCTAACCCCGTGCTGTACCTGTCCTGGGAGTGTTTGATGGGGACAGTGTAGAGGGAGCTTTACTCTGTATCTAACCCCGTGCTGTACCTGTCCTGGGAGTGTTTGATGGGGACAGTGTAGGGAGAGCTTTACTCTGTATCTAACCCCATGCTGTACCTGGCCTGGGAGTGTTTGATGGGGACAGTGTAGAGGGAGCTTTACTCTGTATCTAACCCCGTGCTGTACCTGTCCTGGGAGTGTTTGATGGGGACAGTGTAGAGGGAGCTTTACTCTGTATCTAACCCCGTGCTGTACCTGTCCTGGAAGTGTTTGATGGCGACAGTGTAGAGGGAGCTTTACTCTGTATCTAACCCCGTGCTGTACCTGTCCTGGGAGTGTTTGATGGGGACAGTGTAGAGGGAGCTTTACTCTGTATCTAACCCCGTGCTGTACCTGTCCTGGGAGTGTTTGATGGGGACAGTGTAGAGGGAGCTTTACTCTGTATCTAACCCCGTGCTGTACCTGTCCTGGGAGTGTTTGATGGGGACAGTGTAGGGAGAGCTTTACTCTGTATCTAACCCCATGCTGTACCTGGCCTGGGAGTGTTTGATGGGGACAGTGTAGAGGGAGCTTTACTCTGTATCTAACCCCGTGCTGTACCTGTCCTGGGAGTGTTTGATGGGGACAGTGTAGAGGGAGCTTTACTCTGTATCTAACCCCGTGCTGTACCTGTCCTGGGAGTGTTTGATGGGGACAGTGTAGAGGGAGCTTTACTCTGTATCTTTAGAACATTAGAACAGTACAGCACAGAACAGGCCCTTCGGCCCTCGATGTTGTGCCGAGCAATGATCACCCTGCTCAAACCCAGGTATCCACCCTATACCCGTAACCCAAAACCCCCCCCCCCCCTTAACCTTACTTTTTAGGACACTACGGGCAATTCAGCATGGCCAATCCACCTAACCCGCACATCTTTGGACTGTGGGAGGAAACCGGAGCACCCGGAGGAAACCCACGCACACACGGGGAGGATGTGCAGACTCCGCACAGACAGTGACCCAGCCGGGAATCGAACCTGGGACCCTGGAGCTGTGAAGCATTTATGCTAACCATCATGCTACCGTGCTGCCCAAACAGTGTACTGTGCTGTGCCTATCCCCGTGCTGTGCCTATCCCCGTGCTGTGCCTATCCCCGTGCTGTGTCTATCCTAGGAGTATTTGATGGGGACAGTGTTGAATAGGATGTCGCTCTAAATTATTTTGAAATTATTTTGCTTATCTTTACTCTGGACAGAAACTCTGCTTCGGGAAAAAAACTCAAATGTTTTTGTAATTGCAGCAATTTTAGCAGATGATAGAATATCCCTTTTTGCATCTGCCCAGGCCCCAGTGCCATTGTTTTGTATTGCTCCCAACAGAATGGTCACATGACTGAACTCTGACCTTTATTGGCCACTGTTTTGTTGTGAGGAATGAAGATTTGTTGCGATTGGAGAGTGGTGGGAGAAAGCTTTGCATTGCTGCAATGGATAATTCACACAGGTATTCCCCCTGGACAATCCGGTCTGTGTACAACTGTGCCACAGTTTTAGGGTAACATTACTCAGTGTCCATTTGATCCCTGCGCTAACCGCAAAGGGACAATGAAGGAGGGAGGAGGTGCAGACTGCTGGGATGGGATTGGCATTTGGCTGAGAGAAGGACAGTGGATTGGGGTATAATGATGGGCAGTGGTCGAGATTCAGGGGCAGAGACGGAGTATGGAGTGGGGGAAAAGTGGGGGTAAGGATGGAGGAAACGGCTGAAGGCACTGGACTCTGCAAAGGCTCTGAGAACATTCCAGCAATAGTACTGAAGACTTGTGCTCCAGAACTTGCCGCACCCCTAGCCAAGCTGTTCCAGTACAGCTACAACACTGGCATCTACCCAGCAATGTGGGAAATTGCCCAGGTGTGTTCTGTACACAAGAAACAGGACAAATCCAACCCAGCCAATTACCGTCCTGTCAGTCTACTCTCCACCATCAGCAAACTGATGGAAGGAGTCATCAACAGAGCTATCAAGCAGCACTTACTCAGCAACAACCTGCTCACGGACACTCAGTTTGGGTTCCGCCCAGGGTCACTCAGCTCCTGACCTCATTACAGCCTTGGTTCAAACATGGACAAAAACAGCTGAATGGTGAGGTGAGAGTGACTGCCTTTGACATCAAGGCAGCATTTGACCGAGTGTGGCATCAAGGAGCCCGAGCTAAACTGGAGTCAATGGGAATCGGGGGGAAAACTCTCCGCTGGTTGAAGCCATACCCGGCACAAAGGTTGTAGTTGTTAGAGGTCAGTTATCTCAGTCCCAGGACATCACAACAGGAGTTCCTCAGGGTCGTGTCCTCGTCCCAACCATCTTCAGCTGCTTCATCAATGACCTGCCTTCCATCATAAAGTCAGAAGGGTTGATGTTCACTGATGACTGCACAATGTTCAGCATCATTTGTGACGCCTCAGACACTGAAGTAGGCCATATCCCAGTGCAACGTGACCTGGACAATATCCAACTTTGGGTTGACAAGTGTTACAACACCCTGAACGGATGTTCGGTCAATTATAGCCCCACAGGCCCTGAATCCCAACATAGGTCAATTAACCAATTACTTGTATTTTTTTTGAGATCTTTGCCCTTGACTACTCCAATGACTTAAATACACCAGTTTGCAAATAAAACATAAAAAATGTATTTACAACAATAAAAGAGACAAGCATGTAATGGTGATAATAGAACAATGGTCTGTTCATCTAATTATTCCCACCCTCTACCCACGCACAATGGGGAAGGAAAGGATGAAAATAACGGGGATTAAAATGGGAATGAGAGATGAGTCTCTTCGCTGCTGAGGTTGTAGTCTTTGTTGTCGGCTACCTTCCTGGGATGGGGACTGTTGAAACCACCAGCTGGTTTAGACCTTCCAGCTGTAACCTTGAGACTGGATTCTCAGGCAGCGGGATTACCCCTATGGAAGCACTTTAACTTGTGTTGACCGGAACCTGACCACAGGTCTATTCAGTTATCTGTTGTCAGCTTCAGGAGACTGACCAGCAGCTTCTCTCGGTGAAACAGGGTATCAGGGCAGCAGCTTTCACAAGGCCTTAGAGTTATCTGGTAACTTTAGAGGGAGAGGAATCCGGCTTTAAATACTGACTCACTGGATACAGAGAAAACACTCGCTGCTCCGATACCCTGACTGAGCTCCAGCCGAGCTTTCAGAGAGCGAGATCCACCCTTTCTGGGAGAGATATTTAACAGCTCAACACCTGAGCTCAGATCAAACTGAAACAATCAGACAGAGTCACACAGCAAGGAGCCTTCCAGAACAATCCGGATCAATCCGGCATTTCAATCGAGCCTATTGGCTGCTGGCCAAGTCCATCAAAATGTCATCACTGGACCAGGCCAAATAACCCATTGTTTAGGGGGGTGTTCCTGGACCGGTCCACATAGCACTTTATACAGGGGTTTGTTTTTGTTTAAAAATAAAGGCTGGGGTACTATAGAAGCCAGCAGAACAGAGAACAAAAGGAATTACGCGAGAAAAGCAAGAGTTAAATAGGGAAAGCACGGGTTAAACATGAGGATCCTTAAACAAGTGGAAAGTTACAGACTCCATCCCCACCCCTTGACATTCAATGGCATTACCATCACTGAATCCCCCACATTCAACATCCTGGGGGTTACTATTGACCAGAAACTGAATTGGACCCAGCCACCAGGGTAGGTCAAAGGTTAGGAATCCTACGGAGAATAACTCATCTCCTGACCCCCCAAAGCCTGTCCACTATCTACAAGGCACAAGTCAGGAGTGTGATGGAATACTCTCCACTTCCCTGGATGAGTGCAGCTCCAACAACACTCAAAATGCGCAACATCATCCAGCACAAAGCAGCCCCGCTTGATCGCCCCCCCCCCCCCCCTTCCATAAGCAATCAATCCCTCCACCACCGATGAACAATGGAGGCCGTGCATACCACCTACAAGATGCACTGCAGGAACTCACTAAGGCTCCTTCGGCAGCACCTTCCAAACCCACGACCACGACCATCTAGAAGGACAAGAGCAGCAGATACCTGGGAACCCCACCACCTGGAGGTTCCCCTCCAAGTGGGGCAGCACGGTAGCATGGTGGTTAGCATAAATGCTTCACAGCTCCAGGGTCCCGGGTTCGATTCCCGGCTGGGTCACTGTCTGTGCGGAGTCTGCACGTTCCCCCCGTGTGTGCGTGGGTTTCCTCCGGGTGCTCCGGTTTCCTCCCACAGTCCAAAGATGTGCGGGTCAGGTGGATTGGCCATGCTAAATTGCCCGTAGTGTCCTAAAAAGTAAGGTTAATGGGGGTTGTTGGGTTACTGGTATAGGTATATGTCGGCTTGAGTAGGGTGATCATTGCTCGGCACAACATTGAGGGCCGAAGGGCCTGTTCTGTGCTGTACTGTTCTAATTCTAATTCTAAAAAAGTCACTGACCAACCTGATTCAAGACGATAACTCACCATCACCTTGGCAAAGGTGATTAGGGACGGATAATAAATGTTGGCTGAGCCCACATCCCTCATGAAGGAGGTGATAGCATGGAGTTTATTAGATCCGAAAGTTAAATACGTGGCTGAAAGATTGGTGTGTGGGTAATGGGTTTTGATTCATGGGCACTGGCACCACTCCTGGGGTAAGTGGGAGCTGTATTGTTGGGACCGTTTACACCTGAACCGTGCTGAGGTCCGTCGCCTGACAGATTGTACCACTCGGACTTTAGAGATGGCTTTAAACTAGAAAGGAACAGAGCACACAAATCATAGAATCCCTACAGAGCAGAAGGTGGCCATTTGGCCCATCGAGCCTGCACTGACCCTTCCAAGGTGCACCCTGCCCTATCCCCAAAGCCCCACCTAACATTCGGACACTAAGGGGCAATGTAGCATGACCAGTCCACCTAACCTGCACATCTTTGGACTGTGGGAGGAAACAGATCTCCTGGAGGAAGCCTACGCAGGGGAGAAAGTGCAAACTCCACACAGTCACCTGAGGCCAGAACTGAACCCGTGACCCTGGTACTGTGAGGCAGCAGTGCTAATCACTGTGCCACGAGACGCCTAAATGCAACAAGCTAAAAGTAGGGAATATTGTTAAAGGACAGAATTAAATGAATAAAACACCCCCAAACTTGTGGAAAAAAAGCTGCGACTGTTTAAAAAAAAAGTGGCCACACTGCGCATGCATGCGCAATCATCGGCGCGCATGCACATAGTTTTGCCCATGCGTGCCGATGATCTGGCAGGCATGCGCAGTACGGCCGCATTATTTTTTACATGTCCGCGGTCATTTTGATGGCCAATTGCAGCCGGCGTTATTAACAGCCGGCTGCTGCGGCTGTTGCGTGCAGATTTGCACGATCCGGAGCGCCGTGACGGACGGGTCTGCTGACCCTCCCGTTACCCGCCCGCGACCCACCTGCGGGTCGTGCCCCCGAGTTTGACAATGCCCGAGATAGAGTATAGGATGTGACAGAGAGTGCACCTGGGTATCCTTGTACATCAATCACAAAAGGTTCGTCTGCCGGTGTAATTAATCAGGAAGGCAAATGGATTGTTGGCCATTATTGCAATGGGAATGGAGTGGGAAAGGAGCAAAGTCTTGCTCCAAATCTACAGGGTGTTGTGAGCTGGAGTCCTGGGCACAGGGATATCACTTCATTGGAGACGGTTCACTGAAGGTTCACCTTGATTCTTGGGGTCATGGGGTTTGTCTGATGAGGAAAGGTTGAGCAGGTTGTGTCGATACTGACTGGAGTTTGGAAGGAAGAGGTGATCTTGTTGAAAGATAAGATTCTGAGGGAATTTGGCAGGGTGGATGCTGGGAGGATGTTTCCCCTCGAGGGGGAATCTACAACTCGGGGCACATTTTCAGAATAATGGGGTCACTCATTGAAGACAGAGATGAGGAGGAATTTCTTCTCTCGAGGATTGTTGGTCTTTGGAATTTTCTTTCCCAGAGAGTTGTGGAGGTTGATCACGGGCGATAGTCAATTCCGAGTTTGATTTTTGAACGATTTTTGGTGGCGGGTTCTGGGGGTCAGACAGGAACGGGTTGAGACCATAATCTAATAGGCCATGGCTTCACTGAAAGGCGGAGATGGCTCAAGGGGCTGAATGGCCTAGTTTTGCTCCTATCTCTTCTGACATTATGAGAGACTAGGAGAGGGAGGAGGGAAGTGGGAGAGGGAACAGAGAGAATGTGGAGTTGAGATGGGGCAGGCGAGGGAGAGAGGGAAGGAGAAGGTTAAGCTGTGAGAGGCTTCAGTTTGGAAACGCCACGTGACGAACTGAAGCAAAGACTAGCTGATTAAAAATCCTGTCTCATTTGAGAACTTTGTTATTTTTTCAAAGTGGTTGTTTTTGAATCTGGAAACGACCAGAATCCGGTTTTAACGTTGGCAAAACGATTGGTTGATGTGGGTTTCTGTGTAAACCTTGTAAGAGGCAAACAGACCCTTCAGTTTGAGTAATGAATATTTGGGAAAGTAACCTTGGCTGAGAACTTCCACCTGTGGACAGAATTGAACGAAGGCCAAAGTCTGAGAAACACAGGTCTAATTGTCCTCACCCCGTGTGAAAACTTGGTACATCCTAACTTGACACCAGCCAACATATTCAAGTCTTTAGTGCAGATGTTCAGAGCCTCACACACTCACTCAAGTATCATGGGTGCCCCAGCATGCATTGTCACGCTGCACCCATGCAGCACCCACACAGCACCTACAGCACCCACGCAGCATCCACACAACACCCACATGGCACACATGCAGCACCCACACTGTACCCACACAGCACCCATACTGCACCTACAGCACCCATGCAGCACCGCACAACACCCACATGGCACACATGCAGCACCCACATTGTACCCACAGCACCTACAGCACCCATGCAGCACCGTACAACACCCACACGGCACCCACGCAGCACCCACACAACACCCACATGGCACACATGCAGCACACACACTGTACCCACAGCACCCACGCAGCACCCATACTGCACCTACAGCACCCATGCAGCACCGCACAACACCCACACGGCACCCACGCAGCACCCACACAACACCCACATGGCACACATGCAGCACCCACAGCACCCACGCAGCACCCGTGCAGAACCCACACAGCACCTCCAGCACCCATGCAGCACCCACGCACGGTCACACATATGCTCACATACACACATTCAGCCCTATACACGGTCATGTACTTATTCATGTTGTCACTCATTGCCCATTCCCACGAGTCCATCTGTTCACCCATTCCCGTGTAGACATTCACACCCAGGAATCCTTAGGGAGTCTCCCAAACTTCCCGGCTTAGCGATGTGTTGGCTGCAACTTCCAACAAAAGCCCTCGCTAGAGACAGAGGTGATCTGACACGGTGTTTCACACAGTCACGAACATGTTCTGATAACCGCTGTCAATTCATTTTCAATATCCACCATTTAGAATAAACCAGAGCCGGGCTGTACCTGTCCCGGGAGCGTTCGCTGTCTTTAAGGGACGTGATCTCTTTCTCAACCATTAGAAGAACATGAAATTCCCAAGAACATATTGAACTAAAACTAAAGAAAGAATGAGAAGGGATTGAATCCATTGTCATTCTGACTGTTTTTAAAATCTGTTACAGATACCTTATGGAGCATGGAACGTTTGAGTTTTTCTGTTTTGTTACATTCCCGAAAGGAATATATTTTGGTTGGACATGCTGAACTGTACATTATTGTTTCAGTAAAGTCAGCCAAAGCTGCACAGAGACCTCTTGCCAAACATAAGTTGTCTGGCTGGGTCTCTGCGATGAAATCGAGCAGGAAAATAAACTGGAGAACTTGCTGAGGGCTGGAGGCAGAACATTGGTCTCAGGTTTTGGTGTGGGCGTCACTATCCCAGAGTGTGACATACCAATCCCATCCTCCCAACACAGCCGTTCCCACCTCGGACCAGGATCAACCCAGGAGGTGACCTCTCCCATGCCCCGCCCCACACACCCACCATGGGCATCCCAACACGTCTGTTGCCCTGACGACCTGACATCCTGCAGCCGATTGGAGAGCTGGAGCTGCTCTTTGTTGTTTCACAAGATGGTTCTTGAATAAAAACATTTTGTTCCTTTCTCAGCCTCAATCATCGTCTCACTGACGGACAGGAGGTGCTGAAATGAATCTGTTGAACGTCCAGAATGTTCTTCCTGATTTTCCCAGCGGTGATCACGATATAAACATGCAAATCCGGAAGATTCCTGGAGAGTCCTGAGGGATTGCCAAATCTTGGCCTATTCCGCAGTGTCTGTTCTCTGCTCCTGTAGCCCTGTCCAATCAGTGTGCGCGAATGGCCCACACCCTGCTCCCACACAACTGGCAGCTCCCTGCCAATCCCAACTCTGCAACGTGATTGGCAGAAATAACCAGAGAGAGAGAGAGAGAGAGATAGGATCAAATAGTTTATTCTGGTGTGAGTTGTGGCCATGTGCAGTTTGAACAGCAGGGTCAGAAGGTCAGTACTGAGGGAGAACCGCACTGTCAGAGGGTCAGTACTGAGGGAGTGCCGCACTGTCAGAGGGTCAGTACTGAGGGAGAGCCGCACTGTCAGAGGGTCAGTACTGAGGGAGTGCCGCACTGTCAGAGGGTCAGTACTGAGGGAGTGCCGCACTGTCAGAGGGTCAGTACTGAGGGAGCGCCGCACTGTCAGAGGGTCAGTACTGAGGGAGTGCCGCACTGTCAGAGGGTCAGTACTGAGGGAGCGCCGCACTGTCAGAGGGTCAGTACTGAGGGAGCGCCGCACTGTCAGAGGGTTAGTACTGAGGGAGTGCTGCACTGCCAGAGGGTCAGTACTGAGGGAGTGCTGCACTGTCAGAGGGTCAGTACTGAGGGAGTGCTGCACTGTCAGAGGGTCAGTACTGAGGGAGTGCCGCACTGTCAGAGGGTCAGTACTGAGGGAGTGCTGCACTGTCAGAGGGTCAGTACTGCGGGAGTGCTGCACTG
This sequence comes from Scyliorhinus canicula, assembly GCF_902713615.1. Taxonomy (NCBI): domain Eukaryota; kingdom Metazoa; phylum Chordata; class Chondrichthyes; order Carcharhiniformes; family Scyliorhinidae; genus Scyliorhinus; species Scyliorhinus canicula. Next base: position 69,198,055 of record NC_052166.1, read on the forward strand.
TCAGAGGGTCAGTACTGAGGGAGTGCCGCACTGTCAGAGGGTCAGGACTGAGGGAGTGCTGAATAACAGAAGTTTCTCTTTTAAAAAGGAAATGAGGGGAAATCTTTTCTGTCAGGGAGTGATTAGTGTTTGGAATTTTTGTCGCAGGAAAGCAGTGCAGGCTGGGCCTTTGAATATTTTGAAAGCTGAGTTAGGCAGTGTTTAGATTGACAATGGTGTCAAGGATTAAGGGATGAAAAGGTCAGTCGGGCAAGGTTCAATGGGCTAAATGGCCTGTCCTGCTCCTCGACCCTCCTTATTAATTATTCACAGTAATGAGTCCAGAACCTTTCTGATTACTCTGTCTCATTATTGTGGGCCCGTTTCAAACACGCAGGTTCCACCCCTGTAAAAATTGACTGTGTGAGTTCTGAATTGAAATATTGTTCTCAAAAGTCTGACTCTTCCATGAGCTTACACAGTAATGGGATAGTTTACTCAAAGAGCCAGAACATGAATGATAAGCCCAGGGGCTTCCTCGTCTCTGTATCATTTATCAACTGGATTCAGAACAAGAAAACTACAGGCAAGAGGCCTATTGGCCAGAGGGTACCAATGTACCCCACCCCAGTCCGCAACCCAACACTCTCCCCTCTCCAACCCCCCCCCTCCCCCTCCCTTCCATACAGAGACTAGTCCACGTCAGCAAGGGAATATGGATAAAGTACAGCAGTGGGGTTTGGCGAAGAGCCCAGAACAATGAGCAGTCTGAGTGATGAGCAGTTCCACTGAACTAAACATGTCCAAGGCCTTGCAGCCAGCGGGTAATGAGCAACAGGCGGCATTCCAGAACATTCATGAAATAATTAATAAAGAAATGGCTCAGCTTGGGGAATGAGCGAAGGGCCGGGGGGGCTTTGGGCCGGCCAGTCACTAATTTACTGCAGGGGCTGCTGCGTTTTATGGAGTGGTTGCCATGGTAACCAACTTTGCAGCCTCTGAGAGAGCTGCAGTGGATGTGATGCCATCACCCAAATGTGCATTTAATTTGTTGCTGATGTACATTTAGGTGAAAGGTGGATTCTTGGGAAAGCTCCGTTTCACACAGAGAGACTCCACAACAGAATGGGGGGAGGGGGGGGGGGAATGGAGGGGTGCAGGGAGCAGCGAGATGGGGGGAGCAGAGGGCAGGGGGAGGGGGCGTGGGGGGGGAGGGGGGCAGAAGGCAGGGGAGGGGGTACGGAGGGCAGTTGGCGGGGGGCAGGGAGACAGGGACATGGCGGGCAGGGGAGGGGTGCAGGGAGCAGAGAGAGGGGTGTACTGAGGGAGGGGGTGCAGGGGAGGCGGCAAGTGGGGCGGGGAGGGGGGCACGGAGGGTGGGGGAGAGGGTGCAGGGTGAGGTGGCGGATGGGGCGGGGGGGCGCGGGGTGCAGGGGGAGGTGGTGAAGGGGGCGGGGAGGGGGGGCGCAGAGGGCGGGGGGGCGCGGGGTGCAGGGGGAGGTGGCGAGGGGGCACGGAGGGTGGGGAGGGGGTGCAGGGTGAGATGACGAGGGGGGGGGTCGCGGGGTGCAGGGGAGGTGGTGAAGGGGACGGGGGAGGGGCATGCAGAGGGCGGGGGAGGGGGTGCAGGGTGAGGGGGGCACGGGGGGTGCAGGGTGAGATGACGAGGGGGGTGGGGGAGGGGGCAGGGGGGAGCGGGGTGCAGGGGGAGGTGGTGAAGGGGGCATGCGGAGCGTGGGGGAGGGGCTGCAGGGGGAGGTGCCGAGGGGGTGGGGGAGGGGGGCGCAGAGGGCGGGGGTGCGCGGGGTGCAGGGTGAGGTGGCGAGGGGGCGGGGGAGGGGGTGCAGGGGGAGGTGCCGAGGGGTGCGGGGGGGAGGGGACAGGAAGGGGGCGGGTTTGTTGAACAATCGTGGCTGAACAGCAGCTTCAACAACTCCCTGGACGGGACCCTGAGCAGCAGCTATTGTCAAATCACATTTTCATTATGTGATCGGGACACGAGAATTAATTCTGGCTCAAATCATGCTGACTTCATCTCCTCAGTCCTCAACAAATTGAATCGTTTAAAGTCAATCTGTCAGCACTGACCCTCTGACAGTGCGGCACTCCCTCAGTACTGACCCTCTGACAGTGCGGCACTCCCTCAGTACTGACCCTCTGACAGTGTGGCACTCCCTCAGTACTGACCCTCTGACAGTGCAGCACTCCCTCAGTACTGACCCTCTGACAGTGCAGCACTCCCTCAGTACTGACCCTCTGACAGTGCGGCACTCCCTCAGTACTGACCCTCTGACAGTGCAGCGCTCCCTCAGTACTGACCCTCTGACAGTGCAGCACTCCCTCAGTACTGACCCTCTGACAGTGCAGCACTCCCTCAGTACTGACCCTCTGACAGTGCAGCACTCCCTCAGTACTGACCCTCTGACAGTGCAGCACTCCCTCAGTACTGACCCTCTGAAAGTGCGGCACTCCCTCAGTACTGACCCTCTGACAGTGCAGCGCTCCCTCAGTACTGACCCTCTGACAGTGCAGCGCTCCCTCAGTACTGACCCTCTGACAGTGCAGCACTCCCTCAGTACTGACCCTCTGACAGTGCGGCACTCCCTCAGTACTGACCCTCTGACAGTGCGGCACTCCCTCAGTACTGACCCTCCGACAGTGCGGCACTCCCTCAGTACTGACCCTCCGACAGTGTGGCACTCCCTCAGTACTGACCCTCTGACAGTGCAGCACTCTCTCAGTACTGACCCTCTGACAGTGCCGCACTCCCTCAGTACTGACCCTTTGACAGTGCGGCACTCCCTCAGTACTGACCCTCTGACAGTGCAGCACTCCCTCAGTACTGACCCTCTGACAGTGCGGCACTCCCTCAGTACTGACCCTCTGACAGTGCGGCACTCCCTCAGTACTGACCCTCTGACAGTGCGGCACTCCCTCAGTACTGCCCCTCTGACAGTGCGGCACTCCCTCAGTACTGACCCTCTGACAGTGTGGCGCTCCCTCAGTACTGACCCTCTGACAGTGTGGCACTCCCTCAGTACTGACCCTCTGACAGTGCAGCACTCCCTCAGTATTGACCCTCTGACAGTGCGGCACTCCCTCAGTACTGACCCTCTGACAGTGCAGCGCTCCCTCAGTACTGACCCTCTGACAGTGCGGCACTCCCTCAGTACTGACCCTCTGACAGTGCGGCACTCCCTCAGTACTGACCCTCTGACAGTGCGGCACTCCCTCAGTACTGACCCTCTGACAGTGCAGCACTCCCTCAGTACTGACCCTGTGACAGTGCAGCACTCCCTCAGTACTGACCCTCTGACAGTGCAGCACTCCCTCAGTACTGACCCTCTGACAGTGCAGCACTCCCTCAGTACTGACCCTCTGACAGTGCGGCACTCCCTCAGTACTGACCCTCTGACAGTGCAGCACTCCCTCAGTACTGACCCTCTGACAGTGCGGCACTCCCTCAGTACTGACCCTCCGACAGTGCGGCACTCCCTCAGTACTGACCCTCCGACAGTGCGGCACTCCCTCAGTACTGACCCTCTGACAGTGCAGCACTCCCTCAGTACTGACCCTCTGACAGTGCAGCACTCCCTCAGTACTGACCCTCTGACAGTGCGGCACTCCCTCAGTACTGACCCTCTGACAGTGCGGCACTCCCTCAGTACTGACCCTCTGACAGTGCGGCACTCCCTCAGTACTGACCCTCTGACAGTGCAGCGCTCCCTCAGTACTGACCCTCTGACAGTGCGGCACTCCCTCAGTACTGACCCTCTGACAGTGCGGCACTCCCTCAGTACTGACCCTCTGACAGCGCGGCACTCCCTCAGTACTGACCCTCTGACAGTGCAGCACTCCCTCAGTACTGACCCTGTGACAGTGCAGCACTCCCTCAGTACTGACCCTCTGACAGTGCAGCACTCCCTCAGTACTGACCCTCTGACAGTGCAGCACTCCCTCAGTACTGACCCTCTGACAGTGCGGCACTCCCTCAGTACTGACCCTCTGACAGTGCGGCACTCCCTCAGTACTGACCCTCTGACAGTGCAGCGCTCCCTCAGTACTGACCCTCTGACAGTGCGGCACTCCCTCAGTACTGACCCTCTGACAGTGCGGCACTCCCTCAGTACTGACCCTCTGACAGCGCGGCACTCCCTCAGTACTGACCCTCTGACAGTGCAGCACTCCCTCAGTACTGACCCTGTGACAGTGCAGCACTCCCTCAGTACTGACCCTCTGACAGTGCAGCACTCCCTCAGTACTGACCCTCTGACAGTGCAGCACTCCCTCAGTACTGACCCTCTGACAGTGCGGCACTCCCTCAGTACTGACCCTCTGACAGTGCAGCACTCCCTCAGTACTGACCCTCTGACAGTGCGGCACTCCCTCAGTACTGACCCTCCGACAGTGCGGCACTCCCTCAGTACTGACCCTCCGACAGTGCGGCACTCCCTCAGTACTGACCCTCTGACAGTGCAGCACTCCCTCAGTACTGACCCTCTGACAGTGCAGCACTCCCTCAGTACTGACCCTCTGACAGTGCGGCACTCCCTCAGTACTGACCCTCTGACAGTGCGGCACTCCCTCAGTACTGACCCTCTGACAGTGCGGCACTCCCTCAGTACTGACCCTCTGTCAGTGCGGCACTCCCTCAGTACTGACCCTCTGACAGTGCGGCACTCCCTCACTATTTCACTGGACTCGTTCCTGGATAATGGACTCAAATGTCTGCAGTGAAATGTGAAACCACAAATTTGAGACATGTGCTTTGCAGTGAGTTGCGACTGACACTTATTAAGGGAAATGGAGCCGGCAGTGGTGGGAGGCAGTGAATCGGTGATGGGGACTGCATCATTCGTCAGCCGTTTCTGACAGGGACAGGATCTGTGAAATGTCTTTCGGACATCTGGCCATGGATTTGCAGCTTTGGAATCTGTGATTGAGGCAGACCAGGTGGGCGTACTGAAATGCTGAGCTGTGAACACATATTTTCCAGCAGTACAGAGTGCTGTTCGAAACTGCCTTCCAACAGCCTGTGTCCCACTCCACTCTGCCGGAAACATACACACTTCCCGCTCTCTCTCTCCACAAAACACTTTGACATTCCACTTTTGGTGAAATTTCTCCCTGTTTCTGAACATAGAACAGGTCCCAGACTCCAGTTCCTCAGCACTGACCATCTGAATTTGTACAGCAGCTTCGATCTAATCCGTTTCCCATGGTACTTCCAGCATCACCCCCCCCCCCCCCCCCCCACCCCCCCCCCCCCCCCCCCCCCACCCCCCCCCCCCCCCCCCCCCCCCCCCGGTGGGTCGGTGAATCGCCTGGGGCCGGCGTCAATCCCGCCTCCGCTGTGTCCCGAATTCTCCGCCCCCCGAGATTCGGCGGTCAATTGCACAAAGATAAGAGTTGAATACAACTGAGGCTTTATTACACTAAGATGTGTGGCCTCCTACAGCAGCTGGTGAAATGTCTGCTGTACGGGGAGCACACATATTTATACTCTGCCTACTGGGCGGAGCCAGCAGACAGGGACTACCCCATACCTGTAGTACAGGGCCTTACTATACATACCCTAATATATGCAGCAGTGGTTACTACCACATTCACCCCCTGTTAAAATTAAGTCCGGCGGGGATGGCGGAGAACTATATTCAGCACAAGTTTTAATATACAGAGAAAAAAAATTTGAGTCCAGGACCAATTCCAGGTTTAGCCGGTCCGGAGCCTTGATCTGACGTTGGGAGCGATGCAGTGGTGGCGGCGATTCTGCCGTTGGTCGGGTCCTTGGTGACTCCGGGAGCGGGTCGAGATCCTCTTCATCCTCGGGCATGGGCAGGGGGAGGACCTGGGGGGGGGGGGGTTGCTGCTGGGTACGTCAGGGGAGGGAGGGTGGCACCGGGCTGGGGGGGTGTGCGTGTGGAACCTGCTGGTGCCAGTTCCCTGAGAGAGACAGTATCTTGGCGGCCATTGGGGTACGCTACGTAGGCATACTGGGGGTCAGTGTGGAGTAACTGCACCCTTTCCACCAATTGGTCCGCCTTGTGGAGTCATACGTGCTTACGAAGGAATACGGGTCCTGGAGCTGTGAGCCAAGTCGGGAGCGACACCCCGGAGGTGGACTTCCTGGGGAAGGCAAAGAGACGTTCATGGGGTGTTTCATTAGTCACGGTGCATAGGGGCGACCGAGTGCAGTGCGTCGGGGAGGACCTCCTGCCAGCGGGAGGCCGGGAGATTTCTGGACCATAGGGCCAGCTGGACGGCCCTCCAGACCGTCCCATTTTCCCTCTCCACCTGCCCGTTTCCCCGGGGGTTATAGCTGGTCGTCCTGCTCGAGGCAATGCCCCTGCTGAGCAGGAACTGACGCAGCTCATCGCTCATAAATGAGGATCCCCGGTCACTGTGGATGTAGGCGGGGAAGCCGAACAGAGCAAAGATCGTGTTGAGGGCTTTGATGACGGTGGCAGACGTCATGTCGGGGCATGGGATGGCGAAGGGGAATCTGGAGTACTCATCGACCACACTGAGGAAATATGTGTTCCAGTCGGTGGAGGGGAGGGGCCCTTTGAAGTCCACGCTGAGGCGTTCAAAGGGGCGGGAGGCCTTCACCAGGCGCGCACGGTCCGGCTGGTAGAAGTGCGGTTTGCACTCCGCACAGACCTGGCAGTCTCTGGTGACAGCCCTGACCTCCTCAATGGAGTAGGGCAGATTGCGGGCATTGATGAAATGGTACAAACGGGTGACTCCTGGGTGACAAAGATTGTCGTGCAGAGTCCGGAGCCGGTCCACCTGTGCGCTGGCACATGTACCTCGGGATAGAGCATCGGGGCGCTCGTTGAGTTTACCGGGGCGATACAAAATCCCGTAGTTGTAGGTGGAGAACTCGATCCTCCACCTCAAGATTTTATCATTTTTGATCTTGCCCCGCTGTGTGTTATTGAACATGAAGGCAACCGACCGTTGGTCAGTGAGGAGAGTGAATCTCCTGCCGGCCAGGTAATGCCTCCAATGCCGCACAGCTTCAACGATCGCTTGGGCCTCCTTTTTGACCGAGGAGTGCCGAATTTCGGAGGCATGAAGGTTCGTGAAAAGAATGCCACGGGCCTGCCTGCCTGGCTGAGGGTGGCAGCCAGAGCGACGTCTGATGCGTCGCTCTCCACTTGAAATGGTAAAGTCTCATCGACTGCATGCATCGCGACCTTGGCGATATCGGCCCTAATACGGGCGAAGGCCTGTTGAACCTCGGCCTTCAGGGGGAAAAGGGTGGACTGGATCAGTGGGAGGACCTTGTCTGCGTAATTTGGAACCCACTGGGGGTAGTAAGAAAAGAACCCCAGGCAGCGTTTGAGGGCCTTGGGGCAGTGGGGAAGGGGGAGTTCCCTGAGGGGGTGCATGCGGTCGGGGTCGGGCCCCAGAACTCCGTTCTGGACCACATAGCCGTGGATGGCTAAGTGGATCGTGCTGAATATGCACTTCTCCTTGTTATAAGTGATGTTTAGGAGAGTGGCGGTGCGGAGGAATTTGGCACGGTTGGCATCGGGGTCCTGCTGATCGTGACCGCAGATGGTGACATTGTCTAGGTACGGGAATGTGGCCCGCAGCCCATTGAGAAGACCCGCTACTGTGCAATCTGATTGACCATGTCAGATATGTGTGGGAGGGGGCACGCATCAAGCTGCGTGTACCGATTGATGGTCTGGCTGTAGTCCATGACCATTCTGTGCTTCTCCCCAGTTTTAACCACCACCACGGGCTCTCCAGGGGCTGTTGCTGGCCTCGATGATACCCTCCCGAAGCAGCTCCAGGGGCTGTTGCTGGCCTCGATGATACCTTCCCGAAGCAGCCGCTGGACCTCAGACACTGATGAAGGTCCTGTCCTGGGCGCTGTACCATCTGCTCCTGGTGGTGACGGGTTTGCAATCCGGGGTTAGGTTTGCGAATAGGGAAGGTGGGTCGACCATTAGGGTCGCGAGGCCGCACACAGTAAGGGGTGGTAGGGGCCCGCCGAATTTCAGGGTTAGGCTCTGGAGGTTGCACTGGAAGTCCAGGCTGAGTAGCAGGGCAGCGCAGAGATTGGGGAGGACGGAGAGGCGGAAGCCGCTGAACTCTACGCCCTGGACAGTAAGAACGTAAGAGCTAGGAACAGGAGTCGGCCATCTGGACCCTCGAGCCTGCTCCGCCATTCAATTAGATCATGGCTGATCTTTTGTGGACTCAGCTCCACTTTCCGGCCGGAACACCATAACCCTTAATCCCTTTATTCTTCAAAAAACTATCTATCCTTATCTTAAAAACATGTAATGAAGGAGCCTCAACTGCTTCACTGGGCAAGGAATTCCATAGATTCACAACCCTTTGGGTGAAGAAGTTCCTCCTAAACTCAGTCCTAAATCTACTTCCCCTTATTTTGAGGCTATGCCCCCTAGTTCTGATTTCACCCGCCAGTGGAAACAACCTGCCCGCATCTATCCTATCTATTCCCTTCATAATTTTATATGTTTCTATAAGATCCCCCCTCATCCTTCTAAATTCCAATGAGTACAGTCCCAGTCTACTCAACCTCTCCTCATAATCCAACCCCTTCAGATCTGGGATTAACCTAGTGAATCTCCTCTGCACACCCTCCAGCGCCAGTATATCCTTTCTCAAGTAAGGAGACCAAAACTGAACACAATACTCCAGGTGTGGCCTCACTAACACCTTATACAATTGCAACATAACCTCCCTAGTCTTAAACTCCATCCCTCTAGCAATGAAGGACAACATTCCATTTGCCTTCTTAATCACCTGTTGCCCCTGTAAACCAACTTCCTGTGACTCATGCACTAGTACACCCATGTCTCTCTGCACAGCAGCATGTTTTAATATTTTATCATTTAAATAATAATTCCGTTTGCTGTTATTCCTACCAAAATGGATAACCTCACATTTGTCAACATTGTATTCCATTTGCCAGACCATAGCCCATTCACTTAACCTATCCAAATCCCTCTGCAGACTTCCAGTATCCTCTGCACTTTTCGCTTTACCACTCATCTTAGTGTCATCTGCAAACTTGGACACATTGCCCTTGGTCACCAACTCCAAATCATCAATGTAAATTGTGAACAATTGTGGGCCCAACACTGATCCCTGAGGGACACCAATAGCTACTGATTGCCAACCAGAGAAACACCCATTAATCCCCACTCTTTACTTTCTATTAATTAAGCTCACTGGCCTATAATTTCCTGCTTTCTGCCTACCTCCTTTTTTAAACAGTGGCGTCACGTTTGCTAATTTCCAATCCACCGGGACCACCCCAGAGTCTAGTGAATTTCGGTAAATTATCACTAGTGCATCTGCAATTTCCCTAGCCATCTCTTTTAGCACTCTGGGATGCATTCCATCAGGGCCAGGAGACTTGTCTACCTTTAGCCCCATTAGCTTGCCCATCACTACCTCCTTATTGATAACAATCCTCTCAAGGACCTCACCTGTCGTAGCCTCATTTCCATCCGTTATGCAGTACTCCCGGATCACCACGGAGTGGGACCCGGAGGCCAGGGAGATTCTCTGATTGGCGGGGTGTACCGCGAGGGAGCAGCGCCTGACCGTATCGGGATGAATTAAGCTCTCAGTGCTCCCGGAGTCCAGCAGACAGGACATCTCATGCCCATTGATCTTCATGCTTGTGGAGGCGGTTGCTAGATTGTGCGGGCGAGACTGGTCGATCGTGAACGAGGCGAGCCGCGGCTGGTCATCGCTGGTGTCAGACAATGGGGTGCCCGGGGGGCACGGGTCCTGGAACGATGGTGGCGCCCATGTGCTGTGGGGGAGACATGATGGCAGCGCCTGACGATCCTGAGGGGGACAAGATGGTGGCGCCCATGGGCCACCCGTGGTCCGGGGAGGGGAAGATGGCGGCGCCCACTGTCCATACGTTGGGGGGGGGGGGTCGGAGCTATAGCAGCGACTGAGCGAGCCTGGCACACCGCAGCGAAGTGCCCCTTCTTGCCGCAGGCCTTGCAAAGGGCGCTCCGGGCCGGGCAGCGGTGGCGAAATGGCTGCTGTACGGGGAGCACACATATTTATACTCTGCCTACTGGGCGGAGCCAGCAGGCAGGGACTACCCCCGTACCTATAGTACAGGGTCTTACCATACATACCCTAATATATACAACAGTGGTTACTACCACAGAGGTCAGATATCGAGGTTGCGAATTCTCTGGATTTGTAGCTGTAAAATGGAGTTCGGAGTTGGAACAAAAAGCATTTCCATTCCAACCTTCCCAATAGCTGATTGGTGTGGGCTCGACGGGCCAAATGGCCTCATTCTGCTCTGTATACGGAAATATTGCCACAGTCCCAGAGGGCCATTGGCTGCCTACCTCTGACAGCTGACTGGTGGGGATTTAACATGAGGGTCACCACACCGCAGGCGAGGGGCCTTCATGTACAACCTCAGCCAGCCTATTACTACTCAATGACACGGGGTTAGATACAGAGTAAAGCTCCCTCTACACTGTCCCCATCAAACACTCCCAGGACAGGTACAGCACGGGGTTAGATACAGAGTAAAGCTCCCTCTACACTGTCCCCATCAAACACTCCCAGGACAGGTACAGCACGTGGTTAGATACAGAGTAAAGCTCCCTCTACACTGTCCCCATCAAACACTCCCAGGACAGGTACAGCACGGGGTTAGATACAGAGTAAAGCTCCCTCTACACTGTCCCCAACAAACACTCCCAGGAGAGGCAAAGAATGGGGTTAGATACAGAGTAAAGCTCCCTCTACACTGTCCCCATCAAACACTCCCAGGACAGGTACAGCACGGGGTTAGATACAGAGTAAAGCTCCCTCTACACTGTCCCCATCAAACACTCCCAGGACAGATACAGCACGGGGTTAGATACAGAGTAAAGCTCCCTCTACACTGTCCCCATCAAACACTCCCAGGACAGGTACAGCACGGGGTTAGATACAGAGTAAAGCTCCCTCTACACTGTCCCCATCAAACACTCCCAGGACAGGTACAGCACGGGGTTAGATACAGAGTAAAGCTCCCTCTGCACTGTCCCCATCAAACCCTCCCAGGACAGGTACAGCACGGGGTTAGATACAGAGTAAAGCTCCCTCTACACTGTCCCCATCAAACACTCCCAGGACAGGTACAGTACGGGGTTAGATACAGAGTAAAGCTCCCTCTACACTGTCCCCATCAAACACTCCCAGGAAAAGGTACAGCACGGGGTTAGATACAGAGTAAAGCTCCCTCTACACTGTCCCCATCAAACACTCCCAGGACAGGTACAGCATGGGGTTAGATACAGAGTAAAGCTCCCTCTACACTGTCCCCATCAAACACTCCCAGGACAGATACAGCACGGGGTTAGATACAGAGTAAAGCTCCCTCTACACTATCCCCATCAAACACTCCCAGGACAGGTACAGCACGGGGTTAGATACAGAGTAAAGCTCCCTCTACACTGTCCCCATCAAACACTCCCAGGACAGGTACAGCACGGGGTTAGATACAGAGTAAAGCTCCCTCTACACTGTCCCCATCAAACACTCCTGACTGTAACACTGATATTTTTGCAGGGAGTCTCTGTGTGTGGAATGTGCTGACGTTCTGACCTTTGTTTTTTCAGATTCAGCATTCCCGGAGGATTTCTCCATCTTGATGACGGTCCGTTCTCAGAAGGGGAAAGGAGCTTTCCTCCTGTCCCTTTACAATGAGCAGGGGATCCAGCAGTTGGGAGTGGAAGTCGCTCGCAGTCCCATATTCCTCTACGAAGACCACACGGGGAGACCGAGTCCTGAGGATTATCCCGTTTTTAATGGAGTGAACCTGGCTGATGGGAAGTATGTATTCCGGCCATCAGTCCTGGGCTGTCTGAACCCGCTCAGGGACAGCGAGATCTGCTGGGGAACAGGGATTAGGGAAAATACTTTGAGTATCCAGCTTGCTTTAACATAACATCATTAATCACTCATTCATTGAGGCCCGATCTTTGCCCCCTCTGTACTGTCCGCCTCCCCCTGCCCCCTGACCTTCATCTCGAAATTCCAGCCGGGTAAATTCAGACTCGGGGATGAGAAGCTAGTCATTCAATTGGAAATATCGGAGCATCTCTTTGGGAACAGAGATTATCAATGGCTTCTTCACCATTGCTGAATGAGCCTGGTTGTAATTCTAATCTTGTTCTGTCTCTCCCACTGTCTCTCTGTCTCTCTTTCGCATTCTCTCTGTCTGACTCTCTGCCATCTTGTCTATCACTGTCTCTCACTCCCTCCGCTCTCTCTGTCTCTCTCTCTGTCCCTCACTCCCTCCGCTCTCTCTCTCTCTCTCCTCTGCCTCACTCTGCCTCACTCTGCCTCACTCTCTCTCTCTCT
>NC_052166.1:69210914-69258414 GCF_902713615.1 Scyliorhinus canicula
TACACAGTGAGTGATGTATAGTACACAGTGAGTGATGTTTAGTACACAGTGAGTGATGTATAGTACACAGTGAGTGATGTTTAGTACACAGTGAGTGATGTATAGTACACAGTGAGTGATGTTTAGTACACAGTGAGTGATGTATAGTACACAGTGAGTGATGTTTAGTACACAGTGAGTGATGTATAGTACACAGTGAGTGATGTATAGTACACAGTGAGTGATGTTTAGTACACAGTGAGTGATGTATAGTACACAGTGAGTGATGTATAGTACACAGTGAGTGATGTATAGTACACAGTGAGTGGTGTTTAGTACACAGAGTGATGTATAGTACACAGTGAGTGATGTTTAGTACACAGTGAGTGGTGTTTAGTACACAGAGTGATGTATAGTACACAGTGAGTGATGTTTAGTACACAGTGAGTGATGTTTAGTACACAGTGAGTGATGTATAGTACACAGTGAGTGGTGTTTAGTACAGAGTGATGTATAGTACACAGTGAGTGATGTTTAGTACACAGTGAGTGATGTTTAGTACACAGTGAGTGGTGTTTAGTACACAGAGTGATGTTTAGTACACAGTGAGTGATGTTTAGTACACAGTGAGTGGTGTTTAGTACACAGAGTGATGTATAGTACACAGTGAGTGATGTATAGTACACAGCGAGTGATGTTTAGTACACAGTGAGTGATGTATAGTACACAGTGAGTGATGTATAGTACACAGTGAGTGATGTTTAGTACACAGTGAGTGGTGTTTAGTACACAGAGTGATGTTTAGTACACAGTGAGTGATGTATAGTACACATTGAGTGATGTTTAGTACACAGTGAGTGATGTTTAGTACACAGTGAGTGATGTATAGTACACAGTGAGTGATGTTTAGTACACAGTGAGTGATGTTTAGTACACAGTGAGTGGTGTTTAGTACACAGAGTGATGTTTAGTACACAGTGAGTGATGTTTAGTACACAGTGAGTGATGTTTAGTACACAGTGAGTGATGTATAGTACACAGTGAGTGATGTTTAGTACACAGTGAGTGATGTTTAGTACACAGTGAGTGATGTTTAGTACACAGTGAGTGATGTTTAGTACACAGTGAGTGATGTATAGTACACAGTGAGTGATGTTTAGTACACAGTGAGTGATGTTTAGTACACAGTGAGTGGTGTAGAGTACACAGAGTGATGTATAGTACACAGCGAGTGATGTTTAGTACACAGTGAGTGATGTTTAGTACATAGTGAGTGATGTTTAGTACACAGTGAGTGATGTTTAGTACATAGTGAGTGATGTATGGTGTGGTGAATGTAACTCCGTAATTCACACTGTATTGTATATACATGAGACCATGCATTTGTAAGCGCAGTTGCGTTGCCCGAACACTAGGGGGAGTAGCACTGGGAATGCGTAGGAGTTTGTACAGGGCTCCACCCTTGGCTCTGCCCATGACTCCTCCCCCTGGACTGCTGTATAAATACCAATGCTCAGAGCCAGTCGTTCAGTTCATCGAGAGTTCAACGCGGAACAGGCTGGCTCTGTTGTAAGTAGATGAAAACCACTGTCCATATCTTAAAGCACGTATCTAGTGAATTGATGGTTCCATCATATAGTACACAGTGAGTGATGTTTAGTACACAGAGAGTGATGTTTAGTACACAGCGAGTGGTGTTTAGTACACAGCGAGTGGTGTTTAGTACACAGCGAGTGGTGTTTAGTACACAGCGAGTGGTGTTTAGTACACAGCGAGTGATGTATAGTACACAGTGATGTATAGTACACAGTGAGTGATGTTTAGTACACAGTGAGTGACGTATCGTACACAGTAAGAGGTGCAGAGTACACAGTGAGCTATGTATAGTGCACAGTGAGTGATGTATAGTGCACAGTGAGTGATGTATAGTGCACAGTGAGTGATGTATAGTACACAGTGAGTGATGTATAGTACACAGTGAGTGATGTATAGTACACAGTGAGTGATGTATAGTACACAGTGAGTGGTGTAGAGTACACAGAGTGATGTTTAGTACACAGTGAGTGATGTATAGTACACAGTGATGTTTATTACACAGTGAGCGATGTTTAGTACACAGTGAGTGATGTTTAGTACACAGTGAGCGATGTATAGTACACAGTGAGTGACCTATAGTACACAGTGAGTGATGTATAGTGATGGAACCATCAATTCAGCGAACACGTGTAGTTGGATCTGAACAGAGGCTTTAATACACTTACAACAGAGCCAGCCTATTCGTCGTTGAACTCCAGATGAACTGGCAGGCTGGCTCTAAGGCACTGATCTTTATACATCAGTCCCAGGGGGAGGATTCCTGGGCGGAGCCAAGGGAGGAGTCCAGTACAAACTCTCGCGTACTCCCAGAGCAACTCCCCCTGGTGGTCGGATAATGCAACTTCACTTACAATGGTGGATAGTGAACATATATACACGGAGTTATATTAGCAACTATATACAGCATTGATCTTACAACGGGTAGATAACGAACATATATACATGGAGTGATATTGGCAACTATATATAGTGTGAATCACATCCACCACATTCACCCCCTGTTAAAAAAATCAAGTCCGGCGGGGTTGATGGCTCAAAGAGTCGGTCTGTCCGGTGGACGAATTGTCCGTTTTAATCTGCGGGGCACCGGGAATGCAGCCCCTTGCGGTGGCTGGGCGGGCATCGAGGTCTGGGGTACGGTTGCCGGCTCCGGGGCGAGTCTTGTCCGAGCCTCATACACCTCCTGGTCGAATGGAGACTGGGGGCGTGGGGGGCGGGCTGCTGCTGGCGCTCGGGACTGGTGGGGTGAGCTCGCAGAATCGGGGGTGCAAGGGGGCGGCCGCATAGGGAACGGGGAAAGGAGTTCCTCGGTGGGGGTAGATGGGGGGCTGGACCCAGCGGGTGCCAGGTCCGGGAGGGATACTGTGTCCTGGCGACCGTCCGGGAACTCAACAAATGCGTCCTGTGGGTTGGAATGAAGCAGGCCACCTTTTCAACAATGGGGTCGGTCTTGTGCCCCCTGACGTGCTTCCTTAGGAGAACCGGGCCTGGCGTCCGCAGCCACGCTGGAAGTGAGACCCCTGTGGTAGTGCCCCTGGAAAACATGAAGAGCCGCTCGTGAGGGGTCTGGTTGGTAGCTGTACAGAGGAGGGATCTAATTACATGGAGCGCGTCTGGGAGGACTTCCTGCCATTGGGAAACTTGGAGCTTCCTGGACCGGAGGGTCAGTAGGACGGTCTTCCAGACCGTCGCGTTCTCCCTCTCCACCTGCCCGTTCCCCCTGGGGTTGTAATTGGTAGTCCTGCTCGAGGCGATGCCCTTGTTGAGCAGGTACTGACGCAGCTCGTCACTCATAAAGGACGAACCCCGGTCACTGTGCATGTAGCTGGGGAAACCGAACAGGGTGAAGACACTATGCAGGGCCCTAATGACTGTGTGGGAGGTCATATCGGGGCACGGGATGGCGAAGGGGAATCGGGAGAACTCGTCAATAATGTTAAGGAAGTAAATGTTTTTGTTAGTGGAGGGGAGTGGCCCTTTGAAATCGATCGCAAGGCGTTCAAAGGGCCTAGAAGCCTTGACCAGGTGGGCCCTGTCTGGTCTATAGAAGTGCGGTTTGCACTCTGCACAGATCGGGCAGTCCCTGGTGACCACTTTTACCTCCTCGTTGGAGAAAGGCAGGTTTCGGGCTCTGATGTAGTGGGCGAGCCGGGTGACCCCCAGGTGGCAGAGGTCACCGTGGATGGCTTTTAGGCGGCTGATTTGCGCGCTGGCGCATGTCCCGCGGGATAGGGCATCCAAGGGCTCGTTGAGCTTCCCCGGTCGATATTTGATATCGTAATTGTAGGTGGAGAGTTCAATCCTCCACCGAAGAATTTTATCATTTTTAATTTTGCCCCTTTGCGAGTTGTCGAACATGAAGGCGACCGATCGTTGGTCGGTGATGAGGGTGAACCTCCTACCTGTGAGGTAGTGCCTCCAGTGACGAACAGCCTCCACAATGGCTTGTGCTTCCTTCTCGACTGAGGAGTGTCGGAGTTCTGTAGCGGAGAGGGTACGGGAGGAAAATGCAACGGGCCGCCCTGCTTGGTTTAAAGTGGCTGCTTGCGCTACCTCTGAGGCGTCGCTCTCAACCTGAAAGGGAATGGATTCATCCACCGCCCGCATGGCTGCTTTGGCGATGTCCTCCTTGATGTAGCTGAAGGCCTGGCGCGCCTCAGCAGACAGGGGAAATCGTGTGGCCTTGAAGAGTGGGCGGGCTTTGTCCGCATATTGGGGGACCCACTGGGCGTAGTACGAAAAGAGCCCCAAGCACCGTTTGAGGGCCTTGGGGCTATTGGGGAGGGGGAGTCCGGGTCTGGGCCCAGGACTCCGTTCTACATGACGTAGCCGAGGATGGCCAGTCTGTTTGTGCGGAACACACATTTCTCCTTGTTATAAGTGAGATTTAAATTCTGTGCCGTCTGGAGAAAACGGTGGAGGTTGGCGTCGTGGTCCTGCTGGTCATAGCCGCAGATGGTAACATTGTCCAGATACGGAAACGTGGCCCGCAGCCCGTACTGGTCTACCATTCGGTCCATTGCTCGTTGGAACACCGAAACCCTGTTAGTGACGCCGAAAGGGAACCCGGAGGAAATGGAAGAGGCGGCCATCGGCCTCGAATGCCGTGTAGTGGCGGTCCTCCGGGCGGATTGGGAGCTGGTGGTATGCAGACTTTAGATCCACCGTGGAGAATAGCCGATATTGGGCGATCTGGTTTACCATGTCTGGATTCTGGGGAGGGGATACGCGTCTAGCAGCGTAAAGCGATTGATGGTCTGACTATAATAGACGACCATGCGGAATTTTCCCCCGGTCTTGATGACCACCACCTGAGCTCTCCAGGGACTGTTACTGGCCTCTATGATCCCCTCACTGAGCAGCCTTCGGACCTCCGTTCTGATAAATACCCTATCCTGCAGGCTGTACCGCCTGCTGCGAGTAGCTACCGGTTTGCAATCCGGGGTGAGGTTGCCGAAGAGAGGAGGGGGGGCGATGCGCAGCATGGCGAGGCTGCAGATAGTGAGTGGGGGCAGGGGCCTGCCGAAGCTGAGGGTGTGACTCTGGAGGTTACATTGGAAATCCAAGCCTAAGAGGAGTGGCGCGCAGAGGTCGGGCAAGACATACAGTTTAAATTTGGAATAGCTAGCGCCTCGAATCGTTAGCGTTGCTGTAGTGCGGCTTTGGATTTGGATGGAATGGGAGCCCGAAGCGAGGGCGATAGTTTGGTTGACGGGATAAATAGGGAGGGAACAGCGTCTTACCAGCTCTGGGTGTATGAAGCTCTCTGTGCTCCCGGAGTCGAAGAGGCACGACGTGTTGTACCCGTTGATCTGGACCTCCGTCATCAAATTTCTCAGATGCTTGTGACGAGATTGGTCGAGGGTGACTGTGTTGAGTTGGGGGCCACGTGGTGGGTGCCCGGGGGAGTCGAATTCTTCCGATCGGGCGTCCTGTCGAGTAGATGCCGCTGCGTTCTGGCGAGCTTGATGCAGGAACACTGCGCTGAGTTGCGGGCCATGTGGTGACTGCCCGGGGAGGTCGTACTCCTCCGATGAGCTGTTTGAGTCTGGGGATGCAGCTAGGGCCCGTGGATCGCACGTGGAGGGTGGTGATGAAGATGGCGTCCAAGATGGCGGCCCCCATGAATCGCACGTGACGGGAGGGGGCGGAGCCTGAGCGTAGGCCGCAGCGTTTCGGGCCCCGCGGGCCTGCTGGTGCTGGGGGCGATGTTTTTGGACTGTTGGGGCCCTTCTGCCGAGACACACTCTAGCATAGTGGCCTTTCTTCCCGCCGCTGCTGCAGGTCGCGGATCGGGCTGAGCAGCGCTGCCGCGGGTGCTGGCTTTGTCCACAGAAATGGCAGGCTGGAGCAGTTGAATAACTGGTTTGGGGAGCTGAATAGTGGCAGGCTGGGGCTGCTGAATAACTGGTTTGGGGAGCTGAATAGTGGCAGGCTGGGGCTGCTGAATAACTGGTTTGGGGAGCTGAATAGTGGCAGGCTGGGGCTGCTGAATAACTGGTTTGGGGAGCTGAGTAGTGGCTGGCTGGGGCTGCTGAATAACTGGTTTGGGGAGCTGAATAGTGGCAGGCTGGGGCTGCTGAATAACTGGTTTGGGGAGCTGAGTAGTGGCTGGCTGGAGCAGTTGAATAACTGGTTTGGGGAGCTGAATAGTGGCAGGCTGGAGCTGCTGAATAACTGGTTTGGGGAGCTGAATAGTGGCAGGCTGGAGCAGTTGAATAACTGGTTTGGGGAGCTGAATAGTGGCAGGCTGGAGCTGCTGAATAACTGGTTTGGGGAGCTGAATAGTGGCAGGCTGGAGCAGTTGAATAACTGGTTTGGGGAGCTGAATAGTGGCAGGCTGGGGCTGCTGAATAACTGGTTTGGGGAGCTGAATAGTGGCAGGCTGGGGCTGCTGAATAACTGGTTTGGGGAGCTGAATAGTGGCAGGCTGGGGCTGCTGAATAACTGGTTTGGGGAGCTGAGTAGTGGCTGGCTGGGGCTGCTGAATAACTGGTTTGGGGAGCTGAATAGTGGCAGGCTGGGGCTGCTGAATAACTGGTTTGGGGAGCTGAGTAGTGGCTGGCTGGAGCAGTTGAATAACTGGTTTGGGGAGCTGAGTAGCTGGCTGGCTGGAGCAGTTGAATAACTGGTTTGGCGAGCTGAGTAGTTGGCTGGGGGAGCTGAGTAATTAGCTGGAGCAGCTGGATAGTTTGAGTAGTTGACTGGGACAGTAGGGCGGCCGGCTGTGGCAGTGCGATAGCTGGAGGGCCTTGTGGCACAGGCTTGGGGGGTCCTCAGGTCGGGGGCCCATGCGGGGTTAGCGGGGTCCGCGGGAAATGAGTTGAGGCTGCGGAAGGAAACTTCCATCGTGATAGCAGCCTCTACGATAGTCTCTAAGCCCTGGGCCCCATTTTCTAATAGTCTCTGGCGTACATAGTTAGATCGAAGGCCCGCTACAAAAACATCCCGCACAGCAAGCTCCCTATGTTCGGCCGCGGTTACGGCCTGGTAATTGCAGTCATTTGAGAGATTGTTCAACTCGCGGGCAAATTCAGCTAAAGTTTCAGTAGCCCGTTGTCGGCGAGTCGTGAGCACATGGCGGGCAAAGACCTTGTTCATGGGCCTAATATACATTTTGTCCAAAATCGCCAGCGCTGCGGTGTAGGAACCGGCTGGATTTAGTTGTGTAGAAATTCTGTGGCTTACCCCCGCGGGCAGTAGGCTGAGCTTTTGTTCCTCCGTAGTTTCAGCGATGCTGATTTCAGCCAGTGGCAGAAGGTTTCTTTCGCCTCTGCATCCTGCGGATCGAGTTCTAGACGTCCTGGTTTTAGAGCGGATTCCATGCTTTACTTCGGCAGCTTCTTAAGTGTATTAAATTGATGGAACCATCAATTCAGCGAACACGTGCAGTTGGATCTGAACAGAGGCTTTAATACACTTACAATAGAGCCAGCCTATTCGTCGTTGAACTCCAGATGAACTGGCAGGCTGGCTCTAAGGCACTGATCTTTATACATCGGTCTCAGGGGGAGGAGTCCTGGGCGGAGCCAAGGGAAGAGCCCAGTACAAACTCTCGCGTACTCCCAGAGCGACTCCCCCTGGTGGTCGGATAGTGCAACTGCACTTACAATGGTGGATAGTGAACATATATACATGGAGTTATATTGGCAACTATATATAGTGTGAATCACATTCACCACAAATAGTACACAGAGTGATATTTCATACACAGTGGTGTTTAGTACACAGTGAGTGGTGTTTAGTACACAGTGAGTGGTGTTTAGTACACAGTGAGTGGTGTTTAGTACACAGTGAGTGGTGTTTAGTACACAGTGAGTGGTGTTTAGTACACAGTGAGTGGTGTTTAGTACACAGTGAGTGGTGTTTAGTACACCGTGAGTGGTGTTTAGTACACCGTGAGTGGTGTTTAGTACACCGTGAGTGGTGTTTAGTACACAGTGAGTGGTGTTTAGTACACCGTGAGTGGTGTTTAGTACACCGTGAGTGGTGTTTAGTACACCGTGAGTGGTGTTTAGTACACCGTGAGTGGTGTTTAGTACACCGTGAGTGGTGTTTAGTACACCGTGAGTGGTGTTTAGTACACCGTGAGTGGTGTTTAGTACACCGTGAGTGGTGTTTAGTACACCGTGAGTGGTGTTTAATACACCGTGAGTGGTGTTTAGTACACCGTGAGTGGTGTTTAGTACACCGTGAGTGGTGTTTAGTACACCGTGAGTGGTGTTTAGTACACCGTGAGTGGTGTTTAGTACACCGTGAGTGGTGTTTAGTACACCGTGAGTGGTGTTTAGTACACAGTGGTGTTTAGTACACAGTGGTGTTTAGTACACAGTGATGTTTAGTACACAGTGATGTTTAGTACACAGTGGTATTTAGTACACAGTGATGTTTAGTACACAGTGAGTGGTGTTTAGTACACAGTGGTGTTTAGTACACAGTGAGTGGTGTTTAGTACACAGTGGTGTTTAGTACACAGTGGTGTTTAGTACACAGTGGTGTTTAGTACACAGTGAGTGGTGTTTAGTACACAGTGAGTGATGTTTATTACACAGTGGTGTTTAGTACACAGTGATGTTTAGTACACAGTGATGTTTAGTACACAGTGATGTTTAGTACACAGTGGTGTTTAGTACACAGTGATGTTTAGTACACAGTGGTGTTCAGTACAGATTATTACTAAATCCCATTAAGAGCTGATCCACTACCTTCCTTGTCACTTCTGCATTTAAGATAATTAGTTCAGTACGCAAAGACTTTGGCGTGTATTCCCTGCTGCCCACCGCTGGTCATGGGAACCGCAATGCGGTGGAGAATCAACAAAATGGAATCGGCACCGGCTGTTGGTGTATGAGCGACTCAATAAGGGCTGGAACTTCAATGTTTATAAACATCAACCATATCAAAGAGAGGTAAGTGCATTCCAATCACATGGAATGAAAAAATGAAAATTGCTTATTGTCACGAGTAGGCTTCAATGAAGTTACTGTGAAAAGCCCCTAGTCGCCACATTCCGCCGCCTGTCCGGGGAGGCTTGTGTGCGTGACTTTGTTATCCGCTCAATATTTGTGCCCAATAGGGGGATTCCCTCGAGAAACACTCCTATCCATCGCCATACATAAATCTACACACCCAGGCGGACAGTAAATCAGTTCCGATTTTCCTCGGCGGGAGAGCTTCGGACGGGATTCTCTGTTGGCCGATGCCGATATTGTAATCGGTGATCGGACGGAGAATCCCTCTGGATGCCCACAGGGTGTGTGATCGGAAGGCCCTCCCCTGATGGGCTGAGTTCCTGACCATGCAGTTAACGTGTGGTCTGAGTGGTCGGGAACCTGACGTGGCAGCTGGAGTGTGTCCAGCGTGCCACACTCAGCTGGATTCTGTGCCGCTGGCCTGGGGGGCTTCCATGAGGACTGGGGGAACTGATGGGGGTGGCCTGTAGGGTTCTATATGGATGGTAGGGTTAGCGCACTATCCATTGAACCCCGCTGCTGACCTTGTTCTGCATTTCAAACCAGCTGTCTAGCCCACTGAGCTAAACCAGCTCTCCAATAATTGTCATATTTCTTATGTACTGCAAGCCAAACTTTGGTGGATTTCTGAGAAGAAATTGGAGTAAGAGACAGGGTTACTGTGAGAATCTATGAATCATAGAATTTACAGTGCAGGAGGCCATTCGGCCCATCGAGTCTGCACCGGCCCTTGGAAAGTGCACTCTACTTAAACCCACACCTCCACCCTATCCCCGTAACCCAGTAACCCCACCTAAGGGGCAATTTATCATGACAAATCCACCTAACCCACACATCTTTGGACCGAGGGAGGAAACCGGAACACCCGGAGGAAACCCACACACACATGGGGAGAACGTGCAGACTCCACACGGACACACTGTACAGGAGCCTGTCCCACACTGTACAGGGGCCAGTCCCACACTGTACAGGGGCCAGTCCCACACTGTACAGGGGCCTGTCCCACACTGTACAGGGGCCAGTCCCACACTGTACAGGGGCCAGTCCCACACTGTACAGGGGCCTGTCCCACACTGTACAGGGGCCAGTCCCACACTGTACAGGGGCCTGTCCCACACTGTACAGGGGCCTGTCCCACACTGTACAGGGGCCAGTCCCACACTGTACAGGGGCCTGTCCCACACTGTACAGGGGCCTGTCCCACACTGTACAGGGGCCTGTCCCACACTGTACAGGGGCCTGTCCCTCACTGTACAGGGGCCAGTCCCACACTGTACAGGGGCCAGTCCCACACTGTACAGGGGCCAGTCCCACACTGTACAGGGGCCAGTCCCACACTGTACAGGGGCCTGTCCCACACTGTACAGGGGCCACTCCCACACTGTACAGGGGCCTGTCCCACACTGTACAGGGGTCTGTCCCACACTGTACAGGGGTCTGTCCCACACTGTACAGGGGTCTGTCCCACACTGTACAGGGGTCTGTCCCACACTGTACAGGGGCCAGTCCCACACTGTACGGGGGCCTGTCCCACACTGTACGGGGGCCTGTCCCACACTGTACAGGGGCCTGTCCCACACTGTACAGGGGCCTGTCCCACACTGTACAGGGGCCTGTCCCACACTGTACAGGGGCCTGTCCCACACTGTACAGGGGCCTGTCCCACACTGTACAGGGGCCTGTCCCACACTGTACAGGGGTCTGTCCCACACTGTACAGGGGCCTGTCCCACACTGTACAGGGGCCTGTCCCACACTGTACAGGGGCCTGTCCCACACTGTACAGGGGCCTGTCCCACACTGTACAGGGGCCTGTCCCACACTGTACAGGGGCCTGTCCCACACTGTACAGGGGAATGTCCCACACTGTACAGGGGCCTGTCCCACACTGTACAGGGGCCTGTCCCACACAGGCCGGGACATTCCCAGACAGGAGTGGGGACCACGTTCACTGTCAGCCCTGCCCACCTCGCACATCCAACAGGCACAAACCTGCGTGTGATGGGATGTCCGGTTTTATTGGCCGTCTAGAAGCAATTCATTATGAAATGCCTCCGGCTCGTAGTTGGCGTCTCTGTTTAGCCAGTTGGCTGATGAAGTTCTGACAGATGTGGAACCCCAGCTGTGAACACAATTGTACATCAAGCATTTGGAAATGATGAGGGTTCAGTCTCCTCATTCTCCCTCCCACAATTACTTCCAGATAACAATCCACGAATACAGAATTTATTTAAATGAAGTATTTCACATTTGCAGCTCGGTGTGGGGTGACAGTTCTGGCACGTGACTGGGTTGAGAAGATGGGATCTTGCTGCAGACAGGTGTTGGAGATTCCCGGGTGGAGGCAGCTGTCACTCAGGGAGGATTGTTTCCCCATTCCTCACTGATCCACTCTCTGCATCACAGTCAATCTGAATGGCTGCTGCTAAATGCCACAGGGGACTCCCACAACAGAGATTGTGGACATGGGCCTGACAGGAAAGTCCTCAGCCAGGGAACAGGGGGAACGGGGGGGGGGGGGGGGGGGGGGGGGACACGTCGAGAGGCCAGGGGGAGAAGCTCAAATTAGGGGGGGGCAGCATCTTGGGGGCACAGGGCACCCCACAAAGGAATCTGCCTCTTACACACCAGCCTGTTACACACCAGCCTGTTACACACCAGCCTGTTACAGAGCTGCCTCTTACACACCAGCCTGTTACACACCAGCCTGTTACAGAGCTGCCTCTTACACACCAGCCTGTTACACACCAGCCTGTTACAGAGCTGCCTCTTACACACCAGCCTGTTACAGAGCTGCCTCTTACACACCAGCCTGTTACAGAGCTTCCTCTTGCACACCAGCCTGTTACACACCAGCCTGTTACAGAGCTGCCTCTTACACACCAGCCTGTTACAGAGCTTCCTCTTGCACACCAGCCTGTTACACACCAGCCTGTTACAGAGCTGCCTCTTACACACCAGCCTGTTACACACCAGCCTGTTACACACCAGCCTGTTACAGAGCTGCCTCTTGCACACCAGCCTGTTACACACCAGCCTGTTACACACCAGCCTGTTACAGACATTCCTCTTGCACACCAGCCTGTTACAGAGCTTCCTCTTGCACACCAGCCTGTTACAGAGCTTCCTCTTGCACACCAGCCTGTTACAGAGCTTCCTCTTGCACACCAGCCTGTTACAGACATTCCTCTTGCACACCGGCCTGTCAGAGCTTCCTCTTGCACACCGGCCTGTTACAGACATTCCTCTTGTACACCAGCCTGTTACACACCAGCCTGTTACAGACACTCCTCTTGCACACCAGCCTGTTACAGAGCTTCCTCTTGTACACCAGCCTGTTACACACCAGCCTGTTACACACCAGCCTGTTACACACCAGCCTGTTACAGAGCTGCCTCTTACACACCAGCCTGTTACAGAGCTTCCTGTTGCACACCAGCCTGTTACAGAGCTTCCTGTTGCACACCAGCCTGTTACACACCAGCCTGTTACAGAGCTTCCTCTTGTACACCAGCCTGTTACAGAGCTTCCTGTTGCACACCAGCCTGTTACACACCAGCCTGTTACACACCAGCCTGTTACAGACACTCCTCTTGTACACCGGCCTGTCACAGAGCTTCCTGTTGCACACCAGCCTGTTACACAGCTGCCTGTTGAACAGCAGCATGTTGCACACCAGCCTCATAGAATCATAGAATACTAGAGCTTACATTGCAGAAGGAGGCCATTTGGCCCATTGAGTCTGCACCAGCCCTGGGAAAGAGCACCCTACTTAAGCCCACACCTCCCCCCTATCCCCGTAACCCAGCAACTCCACCCAACCTTTTTGGTCACTAAGGGCAATTTATCATGGCCAATCCATCTCACCTGCCCATCTTTGGAATGTGGGAGGAAACCGGAGCACCCGGAGGAAACCCACGCAGACACGGGGAGAACGTGCAGACTCCACACAGACAGGGAGCCTAGCCGGGAATCGAACCTGGGACCCTGGCTCTGTGAGGCAGCAGTGCTAATCACCCTGCTCCATGCCTGTTACACACCAGCCTGTTGCACATCTACCTTTTGCACACTAGCCTGTTACACAGCTGTCTGTTAATTTCCACCTTTCTCAAATAGTTTTTGTTGGGCATTTTGGTTTCAAACTGAGCTCACTCGACCTGGGGAAATGGAAACTTTACAACAAATTGATGATAATGATTTCAAATCAATCACCACCATCAGCAGCTGTGTGTTTACACCCACAATCGTTCCCGGTGTTGATATTATATCAATGACGTCTCGGAGAGAACACACCTTCCGTCCTAAACACTCTGACTTGTTAAAAGGTCAAACAAAGCAGTCCATTGTGAGCACAGCAAGATCCCAAACATGGACAGGTGTGAACGATTGGTTAACCAATGTCAGAACGTGCCGTGGGATGGAAAGTGAGCAGAAACCCCGTGGAAATTCCTGTTCTTGATGACCTGAAGCCTGATAGACACTGGAGTGGATTCTCCGTCCCCAGCGTGTCTTTCTTGGCCGTTCGTTGGTGGAGGAATTCAATCTTCCCGCCGTTTGTCAATGGGATTTCTCATTAAAGCCACGCCCCCATCGCCAGGAAGCCCATGGGTGGGAATGGGTGGGAATGTGCTGCCAGTGGGAAAGGAGCATCCTGGGGGGGCGGAGAATGGCAGCCACCATCTCCCTCAGCAACCCCCAGCCCCCTGACCAAGAGGCAGGGGAGTGCTAAACGTGGACAAGCTTGGAGATACCCTTGGCTGGACCTATCAGACAGCAGGATGTGACTCACTGGGCCCACTCCAACACTGGAGGCTGTACCTGTGCCTCAGGACCGCCAGTGGCTGGAGAAGCAGAGGCATTGGTCAATCAAAGGCAGCTGTTTGTGGAGCTGATATTGAAGTTGGTTAAATCAGGAATTGTCCCCACGATCTCCCTTCCAATCAATTCTCACATTCGTTTGTGCCAGGATCGACACATATTTCTTTTATTGTTGAATAAAGATGTTTTCAGTTAGAAACTGCAGATTGTGGAAAGTCCAAAACACAAAAACAGTAGAAACTCAGAGTTGTGACAGACAGAAATCACTGCAATCTGTTTAAAATATATCATCTCGTGCGGCACGGTGGGGCAGTGGGTTAGCCCTGCTGCCTCACAGCACCGAGTTCCCAGGGCAGCACGGTGGCACAGTGGGTTAGCCCTGCTGCCTCACGGCGCCGAGGGCCCAGGTTGGGGCAGCACGGTGGCACAGTGGGTTAGCCCTGCTGCCTCACGGTGCCGAGGGCCCAGGTTGGGGCAGCACGGTGGCACAGTGGGTTAGCCCCGCTGCCTCACGGTGCCGAGTTCCCAGGGCAGCACGGTGGCACAGTGGGTTAGCCCCGCTGCCTCACGGCGCCGAGTTCCCAGGGCAGCACGGTGGGGCAGTGGGTTAGCCCTGCTGCCTCACGGTGCCGAGGTCCCAGGGCAGCACGGTGGGGCAGTGGGTTAGCCCTGCTGCCTCACGGCGCTGAGGTCCCAGGGCAGCACGGTGGGGCAGTGGGTTAGCCCTGCTGCCTCACGGTGCCGAGTTCCCAGGGCAGCACGGTGCCGAGGTCCCAGGGCAGCACGGTGCTGAGGTCCCAGGGCAGCACGGTGGCACAGTGGGTTAGCCCCGCTGCCTCACGGTGCCGAGGTCCCAGGGCAGCACGGTGGTGCAGTGGTTAGCCCTGCTGCCTCACGGTGCCGAGGTCCCAGGGCAGCAGGGTGGCACAGTGCGTTAGCCCTGCTGCCTCACGGTGCCGAGGTCCCAGGGCAGCACGGTGCCGAGGTCCCAGGGCAGCACGGTGGCACAGTGGGTTAGCCCTGCTGCCTCACGGCCCCGAGGTCCCAGGGCAGCACGGTGGCACAGTGGGTTAGCCCTGCTGCCTCACGGTGCCGAGGTCCCAGGGCAGCACGGTGGGGCAGTGGGTTAGCCCTGCTGCCTCACGGTGCCGAGGTCCCAGGGCAGCACGGTGGGGCAGTGGGTTAGCCCTGCTGCCTCACGGTGCCGAGGTCCCAGGGCAGCACGGTGCCGAGGTCCCAGGGCAGCACGGTGGCACAGTGCGTTAGCCCTGCTGCCTCACGGTGCCGAGGTCCCAGGGCAGCACGGTGGGACAGTGGGTTAGCCCTGCTGCCTCACGGTGCCGAGGTCCCAGGGCAGCACGGTGCCGAGGTCCCAGGGCAGCACGGTGGCACAGTGGGTTAGCCCTGCTGCCTCACGGCCCCGAGGTCCCAGGGCAGCACGGTGGCACAGTGGGTTAGCCCTGCTGCCTCACGGTGCCGAGGTCCCAGGGCAGCACGGTGGCACAGTGGGTTAGCCCTGCTGCCTCACGGTGCCGAGGTCCCAGGGCAGCACGGTGGGGCAGTGGGTTAGCCCTGCTGCCTCACGGTGCCGAGGGCTCAGGGCAGCACGGTGGGGCAGTGGGTTAGCCCTGCTGCCTCACGGTGCCGAGGGCCCAGGGCAGCACGGTGGCACAGTGGGTTAGCCCTGCTGCCTCACGGTGCCGAGGGCCCAGGGCAGCACGGTGGCACAGTGGGTTAGCCCTGCTGCCTCACGGCGCCGAGGTCCCAGGGCAGCACGGTGGCACAGTGGGTTAGCCCTGTTGCCTCACAGCACCGAGTTCCCAGGGCAGCAGTGCTAACCCACTGTGCCACCGAGTTCCCAGGGCAGCACGGTGGGGCAGTGGGTTAGCCCTGCTGCCTCACAGCACCGAGTTCCCAGGGCAGCACGGTGGCACAGTGGGTTAGCCCTGCTGCCTCACAGCACCGAGTTCCCAGGGCAGCACGGTGGTGCAGTGGGTTAGCCCCGCTGCCTCACAGCACCGAGTTCCCAGGGCAGCACGGTGGCACAGTGGGTTAGCCCTGCTGCCTCACAGCACCGAGTTCCCAGGGCAGCACGGTGGCACAGTGGGTTAGCCCTGTTGCCTCACAGCGCCGAGTTCCCAGGGCAGCACGGTGGGGCAGTGGGTTAGCCCTGCTGCCTCACAGCACCGAGTTCCCAGGGCAGCACGGTGGGGCAGTGGGTTAGCACTGCTGCCTCATGGCACTGAGTTCCCAGGGCAGCACGGTGGGGCAGTGGGTTAGCACTGCTGCCTCATGGCACTGAGTTCCCAGATTCAATCCCGGCTCTGGGTCACTGTCTGTTTGCACATTCTCCCCGTGTCTGCATGGGTCTCACCCCCACAACCCAAAGATGTGCAGGCTAGGTGGATTGGTCACGCTAAATTACCCCTTAAATGGAAAAATTAAATATCTATTAAAGATATAACCTGAACATCTGAGTGATTTAAGGGGTGCGATTCAGTGGACTTGAGTTGAAGTCTGCTGTACGATGCAGTTAGTGGGGAGTTTCTCTCTGCTGCAGGAGGGGGATAGAGAACCTGGTGAAGTGGTGCAACAGCAACAATCTATCCCCCCCCCCCCCCCCCCCCCCCCCCCCCCCCCCCACCACAGGTGATGTTGGGTGTCCTTCCCAATGGTAACGAGACTCTTTGGTTTCTACTGTTTCCCTGGTCAGTGAACATCCAGAAGGTCTTGGCTGTGGAGCTTTTCGATTACAATGCCTTTTTTCTGTTGATCTTGTATCTACAATCCCTCCTGGGACTGTAGAACTTTCTAGTCTCTCACTTTGTGTCTATAACTGAAATTAGGAGCATGATTATCTCTTTGTTGCTCCTCAAGCTTCCTAATATTCTCTGCCTCCACCTGATAGCCATCATCAGCAATGTGGAGCTCACCAGATTGCGCCCCTAAAGCTTGTCCACTAACATGTCCCACTGAGGTGTGTGTATCTGCGCTGGTAGGGATGACAACTGAGCCGCGGTTATGGTGGCATCCTCGCAGCTCTCCTCTGAGCCAGGAGAGGGGGCAGCCGAGGATGGGCGGGTGCCGTCTCCGAATCTTGGTGCCTGTCTCTTCAGCTCCATTGCTGCGAGCTGGCTGGGGTTGGCTGGGGCTGGCTGGGGTTGGCTGGGGCTGGCTGGGGCTGGCTGGGGTTGGCTGGGGTTGGCTGGGGCTGGCTGGGGTTGGCTGGGGTTGGCTGGGGTTGGCTGGGGTTGGCTGGGGCTGGCTGGGGCTGGCTGGGGCTGGGTGGGGCTGGCTGGGGCTGGCTGGGGCTGGCTGGGTTTGGCTGGGGCTGGCTGGGGTTGGCTGGGGTTGGCTGGGGTTGGCTGGGGCTGGCTGGGGCTGGCTGGGGCTGGCTGGGGCTGGCTGGGGTTGGCTGGGGCTGGCTGGGGCTGGCTGGGGCTGGCTGGGGTTGGCTGGGGTTGGCTGGGGTTGGCTGAGCAAGTGCAGCTTCAGCGCTGATCGACCTTGTTAGCGGGGGACTGGCGAGCACGGTCTCGGCGAATCAGCTGGCGAGCCTTAATTTGCGACGAGAAGCCCGTGGGGCCTCGTTGGTGGACCAATTAATGTTGAATCGCAGCGGGCACGATTACAGCGTGAAATGCAAAACATGCCATATCCATCTTAATCAACGAGGCCACATGTTTTTAAAAAAATCTTCATTGTCACAAGTAGGTTTACATTAACACTGCAATGAAGTTACTGTGAAAAGCCCCTAGCTGCCACACTCCGGCGCCTGTTCAGGTCACAGAGGGAGAATTCAGAATGTCCAATTCACCGAAACCTGCACGTCTTTCGGGACTTGTGGGAGGAAACCGGAGCACCCGGAGGAAACCCACACAGACACGGGGAGAATGTGCAGACTCCGCACAGACAGTGACCCAAGCCAGGAATCAAACCCGGGACCCTGGCGCTGTGAAGCCATAGTGCTAACCACTATGCTACCATGTTGCCACTTTTAGGGAACTGTATGCACAGATCCCTCTGTATGTTAATGTTTCTAAGGGTTCTGCCATTTACAGATTAACTCACACCTAGATTTGATCTTCCAAAATGTATCACCTCACATTTGTCTGGATTAAACTCCATCTGCTATTTCTGTAACCAAGTCTCCAATCTATCCTCTGACGATCCTCGGCACTATCAGCAGCTCTGCCAATCTTTGTGTCGTCTGCAAACTTACTAATCAGACCACCCACATTTTCCTCCAGATCATTTATACATACTACAAACAACAGATGTCCCAACACTGATCCCTGCGGAACACCACTAGCTACAGATCTCCATTCAGAAAAACACCCTTCCACCGCTACTCTGTGTCTTCTGTAACCATGTCAGTTCTGCATCCATCTCGCCAGCCCACCCTGATCCCATGTGATTTTAGTTTTTGTACCAGTCTGCCATGTGGGACTTTGCCAAACGCCTTACTAAAGTCTATATAAATACATCCACAGCCCTTCCCTCATCAATTTTCTTTGTCACCTCTTCAAAAACTCAATCAAGTTGATGAGACATGACCTTCCCCGTACAAAACCATGCTGCCTGTCACTAACTAGTCCATCTTTCTCCAAATGTGAATATATCCTGTCCCTCAGTATCTTTTCCAAAAGCTTCCCCATCACTGATGTCAGACTCCCCGGCCTATAATTTGCTGAATTATCCCTGCTCCCTTTCTTAAACAAGAGAACAACATTGGCTATTCTCCAGTCCTCTGGAACCTCGCCTGTGGTCAAAGAGGATGTGAAGATATCTGCTAAAGCCTCAGCTATTTCTCCCCTTGCCTCCCGCAGTAACCTGGGATAGATCCCATCCGGCCCCGGGGCTTGTCTACCTTAATGCAATTTAGGATACTCAACACTTCCTCCTTTGATATATTGACGTTGTCCAGAATGATCTCACACCTATCCCTGATCTCTACACCAATCATGTCCTTCACCCTGGTGAATACCGATACAAAGTACTCATTGAAGATTTCACCCTCTTCCTGTGGTCCCACGCATACCTTCCCTCCATTGTCCTTCAGTGGGCCTACTCTTTCTCTTGCTACCCTATTGATCCTAATATATGCATAAAAAGCCTTGGGATTCTCCTTGACCATGTTTGCTAAAGACATTTCATGGCCCCTTTTAGCCTCCTAATTCCACGTTTAAGTTCCTTCTCACTGTGCTCCACAAGGGCTTTGTCAGTTTGCAGATGCCGATACCAACTGAATGCTTCCTTTTTACTTTTGACTAAGATTACAATTTCCCTTGTCATCCATGGTTCCTGAATCCTGCCATTTCTATCCTTCATTTCTGTGGGGCATGCCTGTACGGCACTTCAATCAACTGGCCTTTTAAAGCCTCCCACATGTCAGATGTGAATTTGCCCTCAAATAGCTGCTCCCTGTAGTGATCTGTATATCAGCTGGTATGTAAGGGGTTAACATCTATAATCTAGTGCTAGACACCCACTAGATGGCAGCACCAGATCTATGTATATAAACTACATTCTGAGGAGATTCTGCCTCTTCGTATCAGGAGGGACGAGTGAACAGTGTTAGAGAGAGAGCTTAGTGAGCAGGTATAGTTAAAAATTATATATTCTTAATCTTATTTATCTAATCTTCGGTTATAGTTGTAGAAGAGTGAACAAACTCATAGTTATTTATAATTGTTACTCAATAAACAGTGCTTGCTTAATTTGAAGACAGATAGTTCTACTGAACATCAACTATCAGACCATTCTGGAAGTGAGCAAATGAGTAACAAGATATTACTATAACGTAATATAACATTCCCAATCCACATTCCCCAGGTCCTGTCTAATTTGGATGTAATTGGGCCTTGCCCAATAAAGCACCCTCTTGTCCTTATCCATGATTACTCAAAATCTTATGGAATTATGGTCGCTAATCCCAAAATGGTCCTCGACTGAAACATCAATCACCTGGCCTGGCTCATTCCCCAATACCAAGTCTAGTATGCCCCCCTCCCTGGCCTGGCTCATTCCCCAATACCAAGTCTAGTATGCCCCCCTCCCTGGCCTGGCTCATTCCCCAATACCAAGTCTAGTATGGCCCCCTCCCTGGCCTGGCTCATTCCCCAATACCAAGTCTAGTATGGCCCCCTCCCTGGTTGGATTGTCAAAATACTGGATCAAAAAGGCCTCCTGGACACATCTAACAAATTGCTCTCCATGCAAGCCCCTGGCTGTAAGGAATTCCCAGTCAATATGGGGGAGGTTAAAGTCGCCCATCACAACTACCCTGCTTTTTTCACACCTTTTCAGTATCTGACTACACAACTCCTCTGTCTCCTGCAGACTGTTGGGAGGTCTATAGTTCACTCCCAACATTGTGATTTCACTCTTCTTATTCCTGAGCTCCACCCATAATGCCTCACTACAAGATCCCTCCAATGTGTCCTCCCTCAACACAGCTGTGATCTGCTCCCCAATCAGCAATGCCCCTCCCCCACCTCTTTTGTTTCCCCTTCTGTCCCATCAAAAACAACGATATCGCAGAATGTTAAACTGCCAGTCCTGTCCCTCCTTGTCTCCGTAATTGCAATTACATCACAGTTCCATGCAGTAATCCAAGCTCTCAGTTCGTCTGTCTTACCTGTTGTTATACTTCTTGCATTGAAGTAAACGCACTCCACACTCTGAGCCCTACGGCTTCCCTCTGGCTGCTCTTACTCTGCGCCATGTTTATCTCGGTCTCACTTTTTTCTCCAGTCTGTACAATTACTGACCTGCTGTTCCGCTCCCCACCCCCCTGCCACACTAGTTTAAACCCTCCCGAACAGCACTAGCAAACCTCCTGCCCAGGATATTGATGCCCCTCCAGTTCAGGTGCAACATGTCCTTATTGGACAGATCCCACCTTCCCCAGAAGACATCACAGTGATCCCCATATCTAAAGCCCTCCCTCCTGCACCAGCACTTTATGCACATGTCCAACTGTACCATCTCCCTGTTTCAAGCCTAACTAGCTCGTGGCACGGGGAGGTCCTGCTGTTTAGCTCCCAATTTAACTCCCTGAATTGTCTTTGCAGGACCTCTTCCTGCCTCTGTCATTAGTACCAACGTGGACAATGACACCTGTCTGTTTACCCTCCTGTTTCAGGATGTCCCGTAGCCATTTCGAGTCCTCTTCACAAGTTACTCTCCCATCTATCTTTGTGTAATTAGTAAATTTCACAACCAGACCTGCAGTCCCTTCATCCGAGTCATTTATATAAAGTGTAAAATGTTGAAGCCCCAGCTCTGATCCCTGTGACACTCCACTTGTCACAATCTGCCTCTCTGTTTCCTGTCCACCAATCTTTAATCCACGTCAATACCCCTGCACCACCAGCTTTGAATTTTACAATAATCTTTGATGTGACACTTTATCAAATGCTTGCTGGAAATCTAAGTATTCACGGCACCTGTGACTATTCAAATAAATTGGTTAAACATAAT
This sequence comes from Scyliorhinus canicula, assembly GCF_902713615.1. Classification (NCBI taxonomy): domain Eukaryota; kingdom Metazoa; phylum Chordata; class Chondrichthyes; order Carcharhiniformes; family Scyliorhinidae; genus Scyliorhinus; species Scyliorhinus canicula. Next base: position 69,232,264 of record NC_052166.1, read on the forward strand.
TTCCCTTTCACCAAACCATGGTGACTCTGTCCAATTACTATGAATTTTTCTAAGTGTCCAGTGATAAAATCTTTAATAATAGTTTCTAACATTTTCCCTGTGACAGACGTGACGCTAACTTGCCTGTCGTTTCCAGATTTCTGTCTCTCTCCCTCTCTTTCTGAATAAAGGAGTTACATTTTCTATCTTCCACTCCAATGGACCGTTACTCAAATCCCAAATCTAGGGAATTTTGGAAAATTAAAACCAATGCCTCAATTATCTCATTAGTCGCTTCTTCCAAGACCTCAGGGTTAAATCCATCAGGACCTGGCGATCTAAAGTCCGCAGACACAGCAATCTGCTCAATGCCACTTCCTTTTCGAGGGCCGAAGGGCCTGTTCTGTGCTGTACTGTTCTATGTTCCTTGGTAATTGTAATTTTCCCGAGTTCCTCCCTCACCCCTTCCGGACATTCCAGAACACCACTGCCCCGGGGGGGGGGGGGGGGGGGGTGGCGGGCATTACTGCTTGGAATGGAGGAATGGAGAAATGGAGAAATGGAGGGGTAGTCCATTGTAGACTACATTGTAGTCCATGGAGCCCTGGAGCCCCTTTTCCACATTTTTACGCAAATGGGAAAGTTCTACGGCCCTTTTGAGATTCGATGCCTCTTCTGCCAACAATTTCCATCGGGTTGCCATGTTACTAATGCCACACATTTGGCGATCCCTGAACAAATAATAAAAGGAGTGAGGATCCGAGCAGTTTAGAATTCAGCAAAGAAGGAGGAAGGGATTGATTAAGAATGTGAAAGTACAGTACGAAAGGAAGCTTGCAGGGAACAGAAAGACTGACACTAAGAGTTTCTACAGATATGTGAAGAGAAAGAGATTGGTAAAGAGAAATCTCGGCCCCCTACAGACAGAAACAGGGGAATGCATAATAAGGGGCAATGAAATAGCTGAGTAATTAAATACATACTTTGGGTTCTGTCTTCACAAATGAGGACACAAATCAGATCCCAGAAATGTTGGAGAATGAAAGGTTTAGTGAGAGGGAAGAACTGAGGGAGATCAACACGAGTAGATAAATGGTGCTGGAAAAACTGATGAGATTGAAGGTGGATAAATCCCCAGGGCCTGAGAATTTGCATCCCAGAGTGATTAAGGAGGTGGCTCTGGAAATAGTGGATGCATTGGTGGGCATCTTCTGGGATTCTATAGACTCTGGAACTATCCCTGCAGATTGGAGGGTAGCTCACGTCACTCCGATATTCAAAAAGGGAGGGAGAGAGAAAACAGGGAATTATAGACCAGTAAGCCTAACATCGGTAGTGGGGAAATGCTTGAATCCATTATCAAAGACATTATCGCGGAACATTGAGAAAGCAGTGGCAGGATCAGTCAGAGTCAGCATGGATTTATGAAGGGAAAATCATGCTTGCCAAATCTGTTGGAATTCTCTGAAGAGGGAACCAGTACAGTCGCCAAGGGGGAGTCAGTCGATGTGGTATATTTGGACTTTCAGAAGGCGTCTGACAAAGTTCCGCATAAGAGATTATTGTGCAAAATTAAAGCCCATGGGAAGTGAGCTGGATAGAAAACTGGTTGGCAGAGAGGAAGCAAAGAGTCGGGATTAATGGGTCCTTTTCAAATTGGCAGGCAGTAACCAGTGGGGTACCACAGGGATCGGTGCTGGGACCCCAGCTATTCACAATATATATTAATGATTTGGATGAGGGAACAAAATGTAACATCTCAAAGTTTGCAGATGATACCAAGTTAGGTGGGAGGGTGAATTATGACGAGGATGCAGGGATCCTACAGCAAGATCTGGACAGGTTGGGCGAGTGGGCAAATCAATGGCAGATGCAGTATAATTTGGATAAGTGTGAGGTTATTCATTTTGGAAGCAAAAACAGGAGGTTATTGGGAGAGGGGAGTGTGCAGCGGGACCTGGGTGTCCTTGTGTACCAGTCGCTGAAGGTAAGTATGCAGGTGCAGCAGGCGGTAAAGAAGGCTAATGGTATGTTGGCCTTCATTGCGAGAGGTTTTGAGTATAGAAGCAGGGATGTGTTGCTGCAATTGTACAGGGCCTTGGTGAGGCCACACCTGGAGTATTGAGGGCAGTTTTGGTCTCCTTCTCTGAGGAAGGATGTTCTTGCTCTCGAGGGAGAGCAGCGAAGGTTTACCAGACTGATTCCAGGGATGGCGGGACTGTCATATGAGGAGAGATTGACTAGGTTGGGATTGTTCTCGCTGGAGTTCAGAAGAATGAGGGGGTTTCATTCTAACAGGACTAGACAGGGTAGATGCAGGGAAGATGTTACCAATGATGGGTGTGTCCAGAACCAGGGGTCACAGTCTGAGGATTCTGGGTAAACCATTTCGGACAGAGATAAGGAGACATTTCTTCACACAAAGAGTGGTGAGCCTGTGGAATTCATTACCACAGGAAATAGTTGATGCTAAAACTTTGAATATATTCAAGAGGTGGCTGGATATAGCACTTGGGGAGAATGGGATCAAAGGCTATGGGGAGAAAGCAGGATTAGGCTATTGAGTTGGATGATCAGCCATGATCGTGATGAATGGTGGAGCAGGCTCGAAGGGCCAAAAGGCCTCTTCCTGCTCCTATCTTCTATGTATCTATATATGTATCTCGGGGGGGATGGGCCATCATCACTAAGCCCAGCCAGCTTGTGAAGGCATGGAGGATCCCCCGGGGGTCACCTGGCCAGCACAGTCATTGCTGGTTTAGGGTGGGAATGGTTCATGACAAACTCCACAGGCAGTCAGGAGAATGACCTTTTCCAGGTTGTCTCCCGCCATTCACCTGGAAGGATTGGGATACAGGGCTGTGCCGGGATACAGGGCTGTGCTGGGATACAGGGCTTTGCTGGGATACAGGGCTGGGATACAGGACTTTGCCCCGGGACTGGGATACAGGTAGTTGCTGGGATACAGGACTGCGATACAGGGCTATGCCCGGGACTGTGATACAGGTATTTGCTGTGATACAGGACTGCGATACAGGGCTTTGCCCTGGGACTGGGATACAGGACTGGGATACAGGTAGTTGCTGGGATACAGGACTGGGATACAGGTAGTTGCTGGGATACAGGACTGGGATACAGGTAGTTGCTGGGATACAGGACTGGGATACAGGTAGTTGCTGGAATGCTGGACTGGGATACAGGACTGGGATACAGGACTGGGATACAGGACTGGGATACAGGTAGTTGCTGGAATGCTGGACTGGGATACAGGTAGTTGCTGGAATGCTGGACTGGGATACAGGTAGTTGCTGGGATACAGGACTGGGATACAGGACTGGGATACAGGACTGGGATACAGGTAGTTGCTGGAATGCTGGACTGGGATACAGGTAGTTGCTGGAATGCTGGACTGGGATACAGGTAGTTGCTGGGATACAGGACTGGGATACAGGGCTTTGCCCCGGGACTGGGATACAGGTATTTGCTGGGATACAGGACTGGGATACAGGTAGTTGCTGGGATACAGGACTGGGATTCAAGGCTCCAGTAGTTTTGTCTGGAAAATATTCCAAAACAGCTGGGCAGAGAGAGACTGAGCGTGAAGGGTGGGGGGAGTGTGGGTAATGATTGAAGTTGCTGCTGACCACACTCCTGGTATATCTTTTCCCACTTCCTCTGGGAATCTTGCTCCGTGCACATTCCTGTTCACCGCTTGTTATTGCTGCTCTAGACAGTGGCTCAGATCTCTGCTGGCAAAGCTGCTAATCACCAGGCTGCTGGTTTCACTGAGGTTGCCAGCAGGAATGTCTCTCTCTCTGCATTCAGCTTCTGGATTTCAAATTAGTTTTTTCCCTGTTTCTCTGATGTTTTGGTGAGGAGTTTGTCCAAATTCGGAGAACCCCCCCCCCCAGAAACACCCCGCCCGGCAAACATGCCCGAAAACCGACTTTGCTTCATGTCCAGGGAATGGCCCCTCGATTTCACAGAGCGAGGCAATGTGGTGAGATAACCACTGTGGTTATGTGTACTGCAGTAGGGGGATGTATGCCTGTACCTGTAATACAGGTTCCTCCGGTCAGCCCCTGCCGGCTAGCTCCGCCCACAGGGAGCTTGTGTATAAATGTATGAGAGCTGCTCAGTCTACAGTTGCGGATGGAGGGACAACATTGTACAACAATAAAGCCTCTATTGTACCAGTCTCTCGGCTTTGAGTATAATTGTTAGCGCCACAATTTATTGCTGTACGATTTCCCAGTCACCATGGACATCAGAGTCAAGCCTGACCGTCTGCAGCTGGATCCGCATTCGCCTCACGCCAGAAAAGACTTTGATCACTGGCTCGCAGTCTTCGAGGCCTACATCTCTTCAGCACACCCTCCCCCGATGGAGGCTCAGAAAAAGCAACTCCTGTACTCCAGACTTAGCTCCAGAGTCTTTCCGCTCATTCGAGATGCGACCGACTACACCGCAGCTATGGAACTGCTCAAGGAGAATTATGCACCATCGACGAACACCCTGTTTGCGAGGCATCAACTTTCTACTCGCGTCCCGCAGCCGGGTGAGTCGATCGAGGACTTCTGGAGGGCCCTTATACCTCTGGTACGAGACTGCGACTGCCGGGCCCTCACAGCCACGGAACATTCGGATTTACTCATGCGCGATGCCTTCGTTACAGGCATTGCATCGGACCCCATCCGGCAACGACTGCTGGAAGGGGTCGCCCCCGACCTCGCGGCCGCAAAGGCCCTGGCGCTCTCTATGACGGCCGCCTCCCGTAGTGTGCACACTTACTCCGCTAGCCACTTGGCCCACCTGTCCTACCCCTCGTGGACCCCGCAAACGGCAATAAAGCCTCTATTGTACTAGTCTCTCGGCTTTGAGTATAATTGTTAGCGCCACAATTTATTGCTGTACGATGTTGTCCCTCCATCCGCAACTGTAGACTGATCTGCCGGTCGGCGGGATGGATCGCAAGTGAATAGCGCCTTACCGTGTCCGGGTGGACGAAGCTCTCGGTGCTCCCGGAGTCGATGAGGCAGGAGGTCACATGGCCGTTGACCAGCACCGATGTGGAAGAGGGTGCCAGGTTGCGAGGACGGGACTGGTCGAGCGTAACGGAGGCGAGCAGTGGTTGGTCGGTGGTTGAGTCAAATGAGTCCGACGAGGAGCGGTAGCGACTCGTGTCCCTTGATGGCGGCCCCTGGAGACGAGATGGCGGCATCCGCAGTACCTGTGGGTAAAATGGCGGCAAAAGATGGCGGCGCCCACTGATTGCACGTGGGGTCGGGGGAAGCGGACGGCGGGGCCCATTGAGGGAGCGGCTGAGGCGAGGGGACCGGCGGAGCGATAGCGGCGACCGTCCGGGACTGACACACCGCTGCAAAGTGGCCTTTCTTTCCACAAGCTTTGCAGGTCGCTGTGCGGGCCGGGCAGCGTTGGCGAGGGTGCTTCTGTTGGCCGCAGAAGTAACAGTGGGGACCCCCAGGGGGTGCGGTGCGGTGGGCAGCGCAGGCATAGTGCGCGGGGGCGGCTGCTGGGGGGGCCGTTTGCGGGGTCCACGAGGGGTAGGACGGATGGGCCTGGGGAGCCGTTTGCGGGGTCCACGAGGGGTAGGACGGGTGGGCCGAGTGGCTAGCGGAGTGGGGAGCCGTTTGCGGGGTCCACGAGGGGTAGGACAGGTGGGCCAAGTGGCTAGCGGAGTAAGTGTGCGCACTACGGGAGGCGGCCGTCATGGAGAGCGCCAGGGCCTTTGCGGCCGCGAGGTCGGGGGCGACCCCTTCCAGCAGTCGTTGCCGGATGGGGTCCGATGCAATGCCTGTAACGAAGGCATCGCGCATGAGTAAATCCGAATGTTCCGTGGCTGTGAGGGCCCGGCAGTCGCAGTCTCGTACCAGAGGTATAAGGGCCCTCCAGAAGTCCTCAATCGACTCACCCGGCTGCTGGACGCGAGTAGAAAGTTGATGCCTCGCAAACAGGGTGTTCGTCGATGGTGCATAATTCTCCTTGAGCAGTTCCATAGCTGCGGTGTAGTCGGTCACATCTCGAATGAGCGGAAAGACGCTGGAGCTAAGTCTGGAGTACAGGAGTTGCTTTTTCTGAGCCTCTGTCGGGGGAGGGTGTGCTGAAGAGATGTAGGCCTCGAAGACTGCGAGCCAGTGATCAAAGTCTTTTCTGGCGTGAGGCGAATGTGGATCCAGCTGCAGACGGTCAGGCTTGACTCTGATGTCCATGGTGGCTGGGAAATCGTACAGCAATAAATTGTGGCGCTAACAATTATACTCAAAGCCGAGAGACTAGTACAATAGAGGCTTTATTGCTGTACGATGTAGTCCCTCCATCTGCAACTGTAGACTGAGGGTCTGAGCAGCTCTCATACATTTATACACAAGCTCCCTGTGGGCGGAGCTAGCCGGCAGGGGCTGACCGGAGGAACCTGTATTACAGGTACAGGCATACATCCCCCTACTGCAGTACACATAACTACAGTGGTTATCTCACCACATTGCCTCGCTCTGTGAAATCGAGGGGCCATTCCCTGGACATGAAGCAAAGTCGGTTTCGGGCATGTTTGCCGGGCGGGGTGTTTCCGGGGTGGGGTGTTTCCGGGGGGGGGGGGGTTGAGTAATGGGTTAAGGGACATTGCAATTAGTTGTCTCATTTATGTTAAGTGTTCAATGATTGACACTGATATGTAAAGGGGCTTCAGGTGGACTCTTGAGCTGGTGATGTGATGATTGAGTTTAGTGTAGAGTCTGTTAAAGTGAAATAAAGGTGTGCGTGAAAAGGAGCTGTACTTTTGTCTCTTCATACCACAGCATAGACATCTAACAGGGGGGGTGGGGGTGTTTCGGGGGGGAGGGGCTGCAGTGCCAGATTTACCTGGCTGCTCACCGGGGCTTTGCCGGTTTTGTGGGACTCGTGGCTCATGTCCAATTTCGTGAACAAAAGCCCACCTGCCAATTTGGCATACAGGTTGTCTATTTTCGGGATTGGGTATTTGTCCAGCAGTGCGTATTTGTTTACTGTCTGTTTGAAATCTCCACAGAGACGTATCGAGCCATCTGGCTTCAAAATTGGTACCACCGGCGCTGCCCATTCCGAGAACTGTACTGGTCTGATAATGCCGTCGCGCCGTAACCTTTCTATTTCATCATCTACTCTCTTCCTTAATGCAAAAGGTACCGGCCTGGCCTTACAAAATTTCGGAAGGGCTTCTGGGTCCACGTGCAAAGTTGCTTTGGCGCCTATGATTTCCCCCAAACCTTCCTGGAAGACCTCCGGGTATTTTTGGAGTACTCCACTCAACTGCCCGCTTCCACTCTGGAAAATTTTCATCCAATCTAATTTTAGGTCTTTCAGCCAGTTTCGTCCAATTAAGCTCGGTCCGGAGCTCTCTACTATCGTCAACGGTAATCTGAGCAATTGTTTCTCATATTCCACAGGTACATGAGTCGTGCCAGAACTTCCAGGGGTTCCCCCGTGTAGGTTTTAAGTTTTGTCGATGTTTTTATTAGGGTTAGTGGCTGGAGTCCATCTTTGATTTTTCTAAATGCTGCCACTCCCATTACTGATACGGCTGCACCCGTGTCTATTTCCATTATTGTCGGCCGCCCGTTCACCCGTGGGGTAATCCTAATGGGTTCTGCTTTCTTCATCGCGATATTATATAATTGTTCCCCTTCGGAGGAGGATGGGGCGTCTAGGTTGTGTACTTCCCTGCGTCCCCACCTGCTATTCCTCTTTTGCCACCTCCTTCTAGGGTTTCTGTCGCTGTTACCCCACTCTGTCTGATGCCAGAAATGGTCCTTCTCTGTTGGGGAAGCCTCAGCTGGTACTTCCCTCTGTCTCCAGTTAGTCCTGGCAGACTTGGGGGCAGTTCTGGGGTTTTCCTTTGGCCCTCTATCCCTCCGGCTTTTCCTGAGAGCGGCTATCTGGTAGCTGGACCCGTTGTGGTAGTCCCTCTCACAGGTATCTACCTCCATTGGCGTGCCCTGTAGTTCCTGCGCCCCACTTGCTGCCTTTTCTAGGGACAGTGTGCGCTGTAACGCCTGCCTGCAGTCTAGTTGCATTTCCGCCAACAGGCGCTTCTGTATTGTGAGGTTGTTTATGCCACACACTAACCGGTCCCGAAGCATTTCATTTAGCGTCGGGCCGAACTCACAGTTTTCCGCCAGCCTTCTCAAGCGGGTCAAGAAATTTGTGACTGACTATCTACGCAAAATGAGGGGTGGTTTTGGGTCGTGGTGCTCTTTCACCAATTCCGTTAACTCTTGGAAAGTTTTTGTGTCCGGCGCATCGGGATACGATAACGGCGAAAGCTGAGGGTCCGCACGCCAACAGCAGGATAACCCGTCTCCTTTCGTCTGGCCCGGAAGAAGTAACACATTCTCTCCACATACTGGGACCAGTCCTCAACAGTCGGGTCGAATGCATCTAACCTCCCAAAAGGTGGCATTTTTGAAATAGCAAGGCTTACCCTCCGAGTGCATCAGCTGGTCTCCACAAAGTTCTTTGTTTACCTCATCACCACTGTAATAATCCACAGGAGGCAGGAGTCCCGTCACCACACCAATATTTATTGCCAATAACTATATACAAGAGCAGCTCCAACAGTGCTGCTAGCAGTCCAGTCAACCCAAGACTGGCTCACAAAGCCTACACAGGTGCTTATATGGGCCCCCCTCAGTGAGCTATCATTGAGGGAGCTCATACTCCAATTGGCCAACCAATAAAGCCAATTGGAGGTCATTACACATTCCCTATGCTTTCTTGACTACCTTGTCCACTTGCGTTGCCACTTTCAAAGATCTGTGGACCTGCTCGCCCAGATCTCTCTGACTTTCTGGGCGAGATTCTCCACAAACGCGGAGAGTCGTAAAGGCTGCTGTGAAACTGGCCGTGTTTCACGGCAGCCTTCACACCCGTTCCCGGGACCCGATTCTCCCCCCCCATCGGGGCTAGGAGCGGGACCCCGGGAATCACGGCGTCGCGGCCTTAATGACCGTCGTTAAGGCCGCACGCCAAGCCGGCTCCAACCCGCGCATGGGAGGGTGACGTCATCACGTCATTGACGGAACCCGAGCCTGCGCGGTTCCGCATTTCTCCACCGCTGCCCAACAAGATGTGGCGGCTTGATCTTGTTGGGCGGCGGAGGGGAAATAGTGCGTCCCTTTTGGACGCAGGCCCGACGGTCGGTGGGCACTGATCGCGGGCCTGTCCCCTCCCGAGCACAACGGTGGTGCTCCCGCCCCAAGCGGGCATCCAGCGCCCGTGTTTACGACGGCATCGAGCAGGTGTGTTTGCTGCCGTGAAAAAACGGACGTAAAGGCCCGGCCGCTCGGCCCATCGACCGCGGAGAATCGCCGCTCGCCGTAAAAACCGGCGAGCGGCGATTCGTGACGTGGGGGGGGGGGGGGGGGGGAAGAATAGCGGAAGGGCGTGAAAAATGTCGGGAGGCCCTCCCGCTATTCTCCCAACCGGCGTGGGCAGCGGAGAATCGCGCCCTCTATATTCCTAAGAGTTTTGCCATTTACAGTATATTTCCACTCCATGTTAGACCTATCAAAATATATTACCTCACATTTGCCCAGATTAAATTCCATTTGCCATTTCGCTGCCCAAGTCATAGCAACACTCACACACACACACACATACTAACACTCACACACACATATCTACACACACACACACACACATACTAACACACACACACACATATCTACACACACACACACACACACACACATACTAACACTCACACACACATATCAACACACACACACACATACTAACACTCACACACACATATCTACACACACACACACACACATACTAACACACACACACACATATCTACACACACACACACACACACACACATACTAACACACACACACATATCTACACACACACACACACACACACATACTAACACACACACACACATATCTACACACACACACACACACATACTAACACTCACACACACATATCAACACACACACACACATACTAACACTCACACACACACACACACACATACTAACACTCACACACACATATCTACACACACACACACACACACACATACTAACACTCACACACACATATCTACACACACACACACATACTAACACTCACACACACATATCTACACACACACACACACACACATACTAACACTCACACACACATATCAACACACACACACACACACACACACATACTAACACTCACACACACATATCAACACACACACACACACATACTAACACTCACACACACATATCAACACACACACACACACACATATCAACACACACACACACATATCTACACACACATATCAACACACACACATACTAACACTCACACACACATACTAACACACACACACATATCAACACACACACACACATACTAACACTCACACACACACACACACACACACATACTAACACTCACACACACATATCTACACACACACACACATACTAACACTCACACACACATATCAACACACACACACACACACACATACTAACACTCACACACACATATCAACACACACACACACACATACTAACACTCACACACACATATCAACACACACACACACACATATCAACACACACACACACATATCTACACACACATATCAACACACACACATACTAACACTCACACACACATATCAACACACACACACATATCTACACACACACATATCAACACACACACACACATACTAACACTCACACACACATATCTACACACACACACACATATCAACACACACACACACATATCAACACACACACACATACTAACACTCACACACACATATCAACACACACACACATATCAACACACACACACATATCAACACACACACATATCAACACACACACACACATACTAACACTCACACACACATATCTACACACACACACATATCTACACACACACACACATATCAACACACACACACACACATACTAACACTCACACACATATCTACACTCACACACACATATCTACACACACACACACATACTAACACTCACACACATATCTACACACACATATCTACACACACACATATCTATGTCCTGCTGTATTCTCTGACAATCCAGAAAGAGATAAAAAGATAGAGGGAAAGTGAGAGAGGGAGAGACAGCGAGAGAGAGAAAGAGAGAGAGAAAGGTAAAGAGACAAAGGAGCAGGACAGAGAAAGAGAGAGAGGGACAGAGAAAGGGGGAGGAAAGGGGAGGGAGGAGGATTTCTACAATATCTGATTGTCTTCATTGGGAGCCTGTGTGTGTATTGATAATGTTTACAATTGAATAGAACAATACAGAGTGAAATAGCTCAAGTACAATCGGTACATTATTGCTTCATATTTAAGGAGATTATTTGGTTCAGATACAGACAGAAAATCAAAGTCATGTTGAGTGTTCACAGCACAGTGAATTGGAGGATCAGCGATGTCTGACTCACTGAAGAAAGACGGTGTCTAGACATTGATTAAATTCCCAAGTGCTGTTCACCCTGTGTGCAGACGGCAGCAATGTTTACCTGGGACACTGGACTGGCTGCTGCAGCAATACTGGGCACATTTTCCATTTTCAAATCGCAAATTATGATTCCTGACTGATCACAAAGTCACGACAAATGAGTCAGTTCCACATCCTGCGTTTAGACTGAACCAGCCTCCATACTACCAGCTGTCTTGTGTGTTACAATGCACACATAGCAATACACACATATGCACATACTAACACACACGCACATAGCAACACACACAAATATTTAAACACATACACACATCCAACACACACACAGACAAACACACATATATCAACACACACACGCATACCAACACACCCATACTAACACACCCATATACACATACCAACACACACACACTTACCAGTCAGGGTAGAACATAGAACATAGAACATTACAGCGCAGTACAGGCCCTTCGGCCCTCGATGTTGCGCCGTCCTGTGAAACCCCTCTAAAGTCCCTCTACACTATTCCCTTATCGTCCATATGCCTATCCAATGACCATTTGAATGCGTTTAGTGTTGGCGAGTCCACTACTGTTGCAGGCAGGGCATTCCACGCCCTTACTACTCTCTGAGTAAAGAACCTACCCCTGACATCTGTCCTATATCTATCTCCCCTCAATTTAAAGCTATGTCCCCTTGTGGTAGAAATAGCAGGATATATTGGGTGAATATGTGGCTGAAGAGATGGGGCGCGATTCTCCGCACTCACGCCGGTTCGGAGAATAGCGGGCCGCGCAAATTTTCACGGCGACGCTGGTCCGACGCCCTCCCGCTATTTTCCGAACCCCGCACAAACTACACGTCGGCATTCCCGGCAAAGGCCTCGAACGCCCCCCCCGACACGACCAGAATCGATACTTATTGGCCCCCCGCTATTCTCCGGCCCGGATGGGCCGAAGTCCCGACGTCATCACGCACTGTTCTCACGCCGGCCAACACACCTGCTTTTCAAGTTCGTCAACCAGTCGTGCTGGCTGACGGGAGCTTCGAGGAGGGGAGCGCACCGCTCAGCCCACCGCTCAGCCCACCGCTCAGCCCACCGCTCAGCCCACCGCTCAGCCCACCGCTCAGCGCACCGCTCAGCGCACCGCTCAGTCCACCGCTCAGCGCACAGCTCAGCCCACCGCTCAGCCCACCGCTCAGCCCACCGCTCAGTCCACCGCTCAGCGCACAGCTCAGCGCACTGCTGGAATCTGGCCACAACGGGGAAGGCATCCCCGAGAACGGGAGAGGGTCCAGAGCGGGGGGGAGTGGGGGAGAAGGAGGGGGGAGTGGGGGAGACGGAGGGGGGGAGTGGGGGAGACGGAGGGGGGAGTGGGGGAGACGGAGGGGGGAGTGGGGGAGACGGGGGGGGGGAGTGGGGGAGACGGAGGGGGGAGTGGGGGAGACGGAGGGGGAGTGGGGGAGACGGAGGGGGGGAGTGGGGGAGACGGAGGGGGGAGTGGGGGAGACGGAGGGGGGAGTGGGGGAGACGGAGGGGGGAGTGGGGGAGACGGAGGGGGGAGTGGGGGAGACGGAGGGGGGAGCTCCGGATCAAGCCCGAATGCCTCCGCACCAGCCCGCAAACTCAGAACGCATCGGAAATCTTCAAGCATTGGCTGGCGTGTTTCGATGGTTACCTGGCGTCCGCAAGCAGCCCCCCCCACCATGGCACAGAAGCTTCATATTCTCCATTCCAGCGTGGGCACGGCGGCCTACGCGATGATTGCGGAGGAAAACGATTACGATGCGGCCATGGATAAGCTGAAAGGACAGTTTCTTAAGCCGGTAAACCGAGTGTTTGCCCGACATCTGCTGGCTACCAGACAACAGCTCCCCGGTGAGTCCTTAGACGATTTTTACCAGGCCCTCGCTGTCCTGGGGAGGAATTGCTCCTGCCTCCAAGTTTCAGCCACTGAGCACATGGAGCTTTTGATTAGAGATGCTGACGTGGCTGGAATGCAGTCCCCCGCTATCCGCCAGCGGATGCTGGAAAAAGACGACCTCAGCCTAACTGAGGCACGGACTCTCTCCACCTCCCTGGAGGTCGGTGACTTAAACGCCCGCGCCTATGTCCCCAGCCGCGGGGCAGCGCCCTGGGCCTCCTGGCACGCTTCCCCACCGCCATCCGCCGCTCCCAACCTCCCTCAGGCCTGCGCCGCGGGACGCCCCGACAAGTCCGTGGGGCCCCGCTGCTATTTCTGTGGGTTCGCTAAACACCCTCGCCCACGCTGCCCGGCCCGTTCCGCCCTCTGTAAGAGCTGCGGGAAGAAGGGCCATTTTACGTCGGTCTGCCAGGCCAAATCGGTCTGTGCGTGTTTAGCACCAACCGCCTAGCCATCCTCGGCTACGTAGTGCGTAACGGAGTGATAGGCCCCGACCCCGAACGCATGCGCCCCCTGATGGAACTCCCTCTCCCCAATACCCCCAAATCCCTCAAGCGCTGCCTGGGGTTCTTCGCATACTATGCCCAATGGGTTCCCAACTACGCGGACAAGGCCCGTCCCCTCATGCAAACCACGACCTTCCCGCTGTCGTCGGAGGCCTGCCAGGCCTTTAGCCGTATCAAAGCAGGCATCACAAAGGCCACGATGCGCGCCATCGACGAGTCCCTCCCCTTCCAGGTCGAGAGCGACGCATCGGAAGTAGCTCTGGCGGCCACCCTGAACCAAGCGGGCAGACCCGTGGCCTTCTTCTCCCGGACCCTCCACGCTTCCGAACTCCGCCACCCCTCTGTGGAAAAGGAAGCCCAGGCCATAGTCGAAGCTGTGCGACATTGGAGGCACTATTTGGCCGGCAGGAAGTTTACCCTCCTCACAGACCAACGGTCAGTAGCCTTCATGTTCGATAATGCACAAAGGGGCAAGATTAAGAACGATAAGATCTTAAGGTGGCGGATCGAGTTGTCCACGTACAACTATGATATCTTGTATCGTCCTGGGAAGCTCAATGAGCCTCCTGATGCCCTGTCCCGCGGTACCTGCGCCAGCGCGCAGACAGACCGCCTCCGCTCCCTCCACGCGGACCTCTGCCATCCAGGGGTGACCCGTTTCTATCATTTCATAAAGACCCGCAACCTGCCCTTCTCCATCGAGGAAGTCAGGACAGTAACCCGTGACTGCCACATCTGCGCAGAGTGCAAACCGCACTTCTACCGCCCCGAGCGCGCGCATCTGATCAAAGCATCCCGTCCCTTTGAACGTCTCAGCATTGACTTCAAGGGGCCCCTTCCCTCTAGCAACCACAACATTTACTTCCTGACGGTGATCGATGAATACTCCCGCTTCCCCTTCGCCATTCCCTGCCCCGACATGACCACATCGACCGTCATTAAGGCCCTACTCTCCATCTTCGCCCTGTTCGGCTACCCCGCGTACATACATAGCGATCGGGGGTCCTCATTTATGAGCGACGAGCTGCGTCAATTCCTGCTCAGCAGGGGCATTGCCTCTAGCAGGACGACCAGCTATAACCCTCGGGGTAACGGACAGGACGAGTGGGAGAATGGTACCATCTGGAAGACCATATTACTGGCCCTCCGGTCCAGAGATCTCCCTATTTCCCGATGGCAAGAGGTTATCCCCGATGCCCTACATTCTATCCGCTCACTCCTCTGTACCACAACTAATCAGACACCTCATGAACGACTTCTTGTTTTCCCCAGGAAGTCGCCCTCCGGATCCCCTCTCCCGACGTGGCTGGCCGCCCCCGGACCCATCTTGCTCCGGAAGCATGTGCGGGTGCACAAGTCCGACCCGTTGGTGGAACAAGTCCAGTTACTCCACGCTAACCCGCAGTATGCGTACGTGGAGTACCCCGACGGTCGGCAGGACACGGTCTCCCTCCCGGACCTGGCACCCGCCGGCGTGCGGCCTTACCCCCCTTCACCACAGACCCCCCCCTGTTCTTTTTCCCCCTAGTGCCCCACCCAGGCCACCCCTCCCCCATCCATGGCGTCTCCACCACCAGCCCGGGGTACTGAGACAGTTCAAGGACCATCGCTCCCGGAGTCCCGGACATCAGCGGAACCACCACCATCGGCTGAACCAGCGTCACTAACTCCACTGCGGCGGTCTGCCAGGACGTCACGGGCAACGAAAAGGCTGATCGAGTCCATTTCACTTTCAACACCACCATGAACCTTGTATGGACAATATGTACTGTTGTTAAATGTCTGGGCCAGTGGGAAGCCAAGGATACATTTTTTTTCCTCTCTTGCTACTACTCATATCACCAGTTCTCCCCCCCCCCCCCCCTCAGCTCTCATTGACACCCCCCCCCACCCCCCCCCCCCCGGCTTCTTTCTCCGCAAGGGGTGAATGTGGTGGTATGATTAACATAGCTGCCTGCCATTGGTGCAGAACACCGGCTTACCATTGGCCCTGGTCGGTCATGTGCCTCCCGACCGATTGGTTGAGACCAGTCATGTGACGGCTCCCCGATTGGTCGAGAGGCTGAGTTAACCCCGCCTCCAGGGTGGGGTATAAATACCCAGTACTCCCGGCAGTCGTCCATTTACTGTAGTCGACCGCAGGGCTAACATCTAGCTGATTAAAGCCATACTTTTGTACAGCAACTCGTCTCGCGTTCAATTGATGGTACATCACAAAGCCAGTGCGCAATCCACTAAAGAATATGCAGAGTTCAGGGGTAAGGGAAACGGCACGGACTTGGGAAATGTGGCCGACTCCATTAACGCTGTGGCGCAGTTCAGTAAACACTATGCCACTGATGGTGGCCACTTTGAAAGTGACATCAGTAGTGTGATGACGCGCACACGTTGTGACCACACCCACTTTTAAAAAAATTGTCCAGCAAAAGGAAAACAATGGTCGTGATGTAACAAGTTCAAGAATTTTGCCTCACATTGGCGTTTCACTTTAGCGATACCGGCAAACAACGCTAAAAAATTGTTCTGCACAAATAAAAAGATACAGATTTTATAAAGTGGA
The DNA here is from genome assembly GCF_902713615.1 of Scyliorhinus canicula. Lineage (NCBI taxonomy): Eukaryota > Metazoa > Chordata > Chondrichthyes > Carcharhiniformes > Scyliorhinidae > Scyliorhinus > Scyliorhinus canicula. The sequence continues at coordinate 69,248,747 of NC_052166.1, forward strand.
TATGAAAAAAAAATGTTCAATTCGCATGACGCTCCCTCAAAGTTTACTCTGCAGAATAACTTCATGGCAAAAGCGATAACCGGGGAAAACGCACTGGACACCGAGGACAGAAAATGTTTTCAAATCTCTAATTTAATTCATGTTCGATCCGTAACATTAAACATTAATGGGCCCTGCTGTTCCATTCAAGCTGGATACAGGTGCGCATACAAATCTAATCACAGTAGCAGATCTGAGATAAGTACACAAAATTCCAATAATAAGAAAATCTATCTGTAGGTTGATAGATTCCAATGGGAATGCAATACTGACCATTCTACTGCCTCACGGTCCAAAATGGTGACATTTGCGTCATGGACTTTGAAATTGTGGATGATACAAAGTCATCACTAATTGGTGCAGATGCATGCGTTAAATTCAATTTGCTACAAAGAACTCAGACTACCAATGAATACCAGCATGAAAAGCTGAGGGCAAAGACCTAGTTGCAGCAGATGCATTGTCAGGAGTTACAATGATGCGAACACATCAGAAGTTGTTCTCAATGTGGAAGCACATGCTGCATCTGTCACAGACATGTTACCTGTGTCTGATGCAAAGCTAAAGTTGATACGGGATGAAACTGAAAAAGACACTATACTTCAACGAGAGATCAAAAAGCTGAGAGAAGGGTGGACTAATGGCAGTTGTAGCAGTTTTCAAAGCATCAAGGATGACCTGAGCGCGACAAACGGATTCCTGTTGAAAGGAGACGGAATTGTAATACCCTCCTGCCTGAGACGTATTCTGGAAAAGACACATGAAGGGCATTAAGGGATAGAGAAGTGTTGCAGACGTGCCAGGCAGTCAGTGTACTGGCCGGGCACCAATAGAGATGGTGCCAACTACATGCAAGTGTGTCTGTCCAACACATCAACCATTCCAGTCTAAAGAAACCTTTGTAGCAAGTGAGAGCGTGACAAGCCCACGGTCAAAGGTTGGGATGGACTGGTTCTATTTTGGAGGGAATGATTATTTAATCATCATTGATTACAATTCCAATATCCTGAAGTCATAACCTTGTCGGATTCGACTGCTGGCCGTCATAAGACCAGCAAAGTCGGTATTTGCTTGTCACGGAATTCCAGTAAAAGTCGTGACGGATAATGGGCCTTGTTTTAGGAGTTGGGAATGGTTGTCATTTGCAAAAGGATACAACTCCCAACATGTCACCTCAAGACCATTATATTCCCAATCCAATGGGAAAAGCGAGAAAGGAGTCGGAATAGTGAAACGACTGTTTAAAAAGGTGTTTGATGACAAAAAGGATTTGTCACTAGCGCTGCTAAGGGCTGGTTTAGCTCACTCAGCTAAATCGCTGGCTTTTAAAGCAGGCCAGCAATACGGTTCGATTCCCGTACCAGCCTCCCCGGACAGGCGCCGGAATGTGGCGACTAGGGGCTTTTCACAGTAACTTCATTGAAGCCTACTCGTGACAATAAGCGATTTTCATTTCATTTCTAAGCTACTACTCTACTCCTTTAATGTCAGGATTGTCGCCTGCACAGATGCTCATGCGAAGGAAGATTTGTAGGACATTACACGCCATAACCATTCCAAACTTGGCTGGGCAGTTAAATCATGAACGAATCAAGCAAAAGCAATGACAGACATGCAAAACAATTACCACCACTGAAAAAAGGTGATATTGTAAGGATAAGAAATGCAAATGGTGGTTGGTCAGAAGTTGCGAAGGTGTTAAATGAGGTTACACCACAATCGGATGTGGTACAAACTGAGGTTGAACTGATGTTTGGCAGAAATAGACGAGCATTACTGAAAGTGAAGGATTTGCTGCAGTGACCAGAGCCAGCTATAGGAAACCCAGACACATGTTTTATGACATTGACTTACCAGCAGCGTTCTTATCAACTACACAAATGGAACAGACAATCAAAAACTCTAATAGCACTGCGGGTACATTGAGAAGGTCAAAAAGAAAACAATCTATTGGACTGAATTGGTAGAAAACACTGAAGATGGTGGACGGGATTCTTTGAGCCTCTGCGCGAAATCGCGCACGGCGTGGGGCTGGTTAATGGGGTCTCAGACCCGCGGGGCGGGGCTGGTTAATGGGGTCTCAGACCCGCGGGGCGGGGCTGGTTAATGGGGTCTCAGACCCGCGGGGCGGGGCTGGTTAATGGGGTCTCAGTCCCGCGGGGTGGGGCTGGTTAATGGGGTCTCAGACCCGCGGGGTGGGGCTGGTTAATGGGGTCACAGACCCGCGGGGTGGGGCTGGTTAATGGGGTCTCAGACCCGCGGGGCGGGGCTGGTTAATGGGGTCACAGACCCGCGGGGCGGGGCTGGTTAATGGGGTCTCAGTCCCGCGGGGTGGGGCTGGTTAATGGGGTTCACAGACCCGTGGTGCGGGGCTGGTTAATGGGGTCTCAGACCCGCGGTGTGGGGCTGGTTAATGGGGTCTCAGACCCGCGGTGCCGGGTTGCGATTCTCCGCGGACTGGAGAATTGCCGGTCGACGCGGCGCCGTTCGGGGGCCGGTGAAATTGGCCTCCTTGGCGATTCTCCGCGGTCGACCGGCCGCGTTCCCGCTGGGTTCCACCGGTGTGGTTCCAACCTGGGTCCACCCGGCGGGAGCTCAGACTCGCGGCTGTGGGGGCCGTCCTGTTTGCGAGGCGGGGGAGGGGATCAGACTCCGGGGGGGAGGGCGGCGGGGAGAAGGCCTCCACCACCGTCAGGCCCGCGATCGGGAGGGGGGGAAGGGGGCTCTCCGTTTTCACACTGTCCCGCTGTGTGGCTCCACCATGGGGGCTGGTGTAAAAACGGCCTCCGCACGGATGCACGGACCCGCGGCCGGAGAGGCAGGGCCCTGTATCAGCAGCAGGCGCTGTGGGGCGCACGCCGGGGCCCTGCTATCCCTCTTAAAACCAGACAATCACTCCGGACATTTTGCAAAAAGTCTGGAGCGATTCACACCCGTTTCCGGCCGGGCGTGGCCCCAGGGCCCCATTTTCGGAGAATCCCGGCCAGTAACTCGGAAAGTTCAACTATGATCAGTAAAATACTTTAAAGCATGAGAGCTAAAGAGAGCAGCGATAGAGAAAACAGTTTAGTTATAGATAGAGTGTAGAGAGAGCAGCGATAGAGAAGACAGTTTAGTTATAGATAGAGTGGAGAGAGAGCAGCGATAGAGAAGGCAGTTTAGTTATAGATAGAGTGTAGAGAGAGCAGTGATAGAGAAAACAGTTTAGTTATAGATAGAGTGTAGAGAGAGCAGTGATAGAGAAAACAGTTTAGTTATAGATAGAGTGTAGAGAGAGCAGCGATAGAGAAGGCAGTTTAGTTATAGAGTGTAGAGAGAGCAGCGATAGAGAAGACAGTTTAGTTATAGATAGAGTGGAGAGAGAGCAGTGATAGAGAAGACAGTTTAGTTATAGATAGAGTGTAGAGAGCAGCGATAGAGAAGACAGTTTAGTTATAGATAGAGTGTAGAGAGAGCAGCGATAGAGAAAACAGTTTAGTTATAGATAGAGTGTAGAGAGAGCAGCGATAGAGAAGACAGTTTAGTTATAGATAGAGTGGAGAGAGCAGTGATAGAGAAGACAGTTTAGTTATAGATAGAGTGGAGAGAGAGCAGTGATAGAGAAGACAGTTTAGTTATAGATAGAGTGTAGAGAGCAGCGATAGAGAAGACAGTTTAGTTATAGATAGAGTGTAGAGAGAGCAGCGATAGAGAAGGCAGTTTAGTTATAGATAGAGTGTAGAGAGAGCAGCGATAGAGAAAACAGTTTAGTTATAGATAGAGTGGAGAGAGCAGTGATAGAGAAGACAGTTTAGTTATAGATAGAGTGTAGAGAGAGCAGCGATAGAGAAGACAGTTTAGTTATAGATAGAGTGGAGAGAGCAGTGATAGAGAAGACAGTTTAGTTATAGATAGAGTGTAGAGAGCAGCGATAGAGAAGACAGTTTAGTTATAGATAGAGTGTAGAGAGAGCAGTGATAGAGAAGACAGTTTAGTTATAGATAGAGTGTAGAGAGCAGTGATAGAGAAGACAGTTTAGTTATAGATAGAGTGTAGAGAGCAGCGATAGAGAAGACAGTTTAGTTATAGATAGAGTGTAGAGAGAGCAGCAACAGAGAAGACAGTTTAGTTATAGATAGAGTGGAGAGATAGCAGTGATAGAGAAGACAGTTTAGTTATAGAGTGTAGAGAGAGCAGCGATAGAGAAGGCAGTTTAGTTATAGATAGAGTGGAGAGAGAGCAGTGATAGAGAAGACAGTTTAGTTATAGAGTGTAGAGAGAGCAGCGATAGAGAAGGCAGTTTAGTTATAGATAGAGTGGAGAGAGAGCAGTGATAGAGAAGACAGTTTAGTTATAGAGTGTAGAGAGAGCAGCGATAGAAAAGGCAGTTTAGTTATAGATAGAGTGTAGAGTGAGCAGCGATAGAGAAGACAGTACAGTTATAGATAGAGTGGAGAGAGAGCAGCGATAGAGAAAACAGTTTAGTTATAGATAGAGTGTAGAGAGAGCAGTGATAGAGAAGACAGTTTAGTTATAGATAGAGTGTAGAGAGAGCAGTGATTGAGAAGACAGTTTAGTTATAGATAGAGTGGAGAGAGAGCAGTGATAGATAAGACAGTTTAGTTATAGATAGAGTGGAGAGAGCAGCGATAGAGAAGACAGTTTAGTTATAGATAGAGTGTAGAGAGAGCAGCGATAGAGAAGACAGTACAGTTATAGATAGAGTGTAGAGAGAGCAGCGATAGAGAAGACAGTACAGTTATAGATAGAGTGGAAAGAGAGCAGCGATAGAGAAGACAGTTTAGTTATAGATAGAGTTTAGAGAGAGCAGTGATAGAGAAGACAGTTTAGTTATAGATAGAGTGTAGAGAGAGCAGCGATAGAGAAGACAGTTTAGTTATAGATAGAGTGTAGAGAGAGCAGTGATTGAGAAGACAGTTTAGTTATAGATAGAGTGGAGAGTGAGCAGCGATAGAGAAGACAGAACAGTTATAGATAGAGTGTAGAGAGAGCAGCGATAGAGAAGACAGTTTAGTTATAGATAGAGTGTAGAGAGAGCAGTGATAGAGAAGACAGTTTAGTTATAGATAGAGTGTAGAGTGAGCAGCGATAGAGAAGACAGTACAGTTATAGATAGAGTGTAGAGAGAGCAGCGATAGAGAAGACAGTTTAGTTATAGATAGAGTGTAGAGAGCAGCGATAGAGAAGACAGTTTAGTTATAGATAGAGTGTATAGAGAGCAGCGATAGAGAAGACAGTTTAGTTATAGATAGAGTGTAGAGAGAACAGCGATAGAGAAAACAGTTTAGTTATAGATAGAGTGTAGAGAGAGCAGCGATAGAGAAAACAGTTTAGTTATAGATAGAGTGTAGAGAGAGCAGCGATAGAGAAAACAGTTTAGTTATAGATAGAGTAGAGAGAGCAGTGATAGAGAAGACAGTTTAGTTATAGATAGAGTGTAGAGAGAGCAGCGATAGAGAAGACAGTTTAGTTATAGATAGAGTGGAGAGAGCAGTGATAGAGAAGACAGTTTAGTTATAGATAGAGTGTAGAGAGCAGCGATAGAGAAGACAGTTTAGTTATAGATAGAGTGTAGAGAGAGCAGTGATAGAGAAGACAGTTTAGTTATAGATAGAGTGTAGAGAGCAGTGATAGAGAAGACAGTTTAGTTATAGATAGAGTGTAGAGAGCAGCGATAGAGAAGACAGTTTAGTTATAGATAGAGTGTAGAGAGAGCAGCAACAGAGAAGACAGTTTAGTTATAGATAGAGTGGAGAGATAGCAGTGATAGAGAAGACAGTTTAGTTATAGAGTGTAGAGAGAGCAGCGATAGAGAAGGCAGTTTAGTTATAGATAGAGTGGAGAGAGAGCAGTGATAGAGAAGACAGTTTAGTTATAGAGTGTAGAGAGAGCAGCGATAGAGAAGGCAGTTTAGTTATAGATAGAGTGGAGAGAGAGCAGTGATAGAGAAGACAGTTTAGTTATAGAGTGTAGAGAGAGCAGCGATAGAAAAGGCAGTTTAGTTATAGATAGAGTGTAGAGTGAGCAGCGATAGAGAAGACAGTACAGTTATAGATAGAGTGGAGAGAGAGCAGCGATAGAGAAAACAGTTTAGTTATAGATAGAGTGTAGAGAGAGCAGTGATAGAGAAGACAGTTTAGTTATAGATAGAGTGTAGAGAGAGCAGTGATTGAGAAGACAGTTTAGTTATAGATAGAGTGGAGAGAGAGCAGTGATAGATAAGACAGTTTAGTTATAGATAGAGTGGAGAGAGCAGCGATAGAGAAGACAGTTTAGTTATAGATAGAGTGTAGAGAGAGCAGCGATAGAGAAGACAGTACAGTTATAGATAGAGTGTAGAGAGAGCAGCGATAGAGAAGACAGTACAGTTATAGATAGAGTGGAAAGAGAGCAGCGATAGAGAAGACAGTTTAGTTATAGATAGAGTTTAGAGAGAGCAGTGATAGAGAAGACAGTTTAGTTATAGATCGAGTGTAGAGAGAGCAGCGATAGAGAAGACAGTTTAGTTATAGATAGAGTGTAGAGAGAGCAGTGATTGAGAAGACAGTTTAGTTATAGATAGAGTGGAGAGTGAGCAGCGATAGAGAAGACAGAACAGTTATAGATAGAGTGTAGAGAGAGCAGCGATAGAGAAGACAGTTTAGTTATAGATAGAGTGTAGAGAGAGCAGTGATAGAGAAGACAGTTTAGTTATAGATAGAGTGTAGAGTGAGCAGCGATAGAGAAGACAGTACAGTTATAGATAGAGTGTAGAGAGAGCAGCGATAGAGAAGACAGTTTAGTTATAGATAGAGTGTAGAGAGAGCAGCGATAGAGAAGACAGTACAGTTATAGATAGAGTGTAGAGAGAGCAGTGATAGAGAAGACAGTTTAGTTATAGATAGAGTGTAGAGAGAGCAACGATAGAGAAAACAGTTTAGTTATAGATAGAGTGTAGAGAGAGCAGCGATAGAGAAAACAGTTTAGTTATAGATAGAGTGTAGAGAGAGCAGCGATAGAGAAAACAGTTTAGTTATAGATAGAGTGTAGAGAGAGCAGCGATAGAGAAAACAGTTTAGTTATAGATAGAGTGTAGAGAGAGCAGCGATAGAGAAAACAGTTTAGTTATAGATAGAGTGTAGAGAGAGCAGCGATAGAGAAAACAGTTTAGTTATAGATAGAGTGTAGAGAGAGCAGCGATAGAGAAAACAGTTTAGTTATAGATAGAGTGGAGAGAGTAGTGATAGAGAAGACAGTTTAGTTATAGATAGAGTGTAGAGAGAGCAGTGATAGAGAAGACAGTACAGTTATAGATAGAGTGTAGAGAGAGCAGCGATAGAGAAGACAGTTTAGTTATAGATAGAGTGTAGAGAGAGCAGCGATAGAGAAGACAGTTTAGTTATAGATAGAGTGGAGAGAGCAGTGATAGAGAAGACAGTTTAGTTATAGATAGAGTGGAGAGAGAGCAGCGATAGAGAAGACAGTACAGTTATAGATAGAGTGTAGAGTGAGCAGCGATAGAGAAGACAGTACAGTTATAGATAGAGTGGAGAGAGAGCAGCGATAGAGAAGACAGTACAGTTATAGATAGAGTGTAGAGTGAGCAGCGATAGAGAAGACAGTTTAGTTATAGATAGAGTGTAGAGAGAGCAGTGATAGAGAAGACAGTACAGTTATAGATAGAGTGTAGAGAGAGCAGAGATAGAGAAGACAGTTTAGTTATAGATAGAGTGGAGAGAGCAGCGATAGAGAAGACAGTACAGTTATAGATAGAGTGTAGAGTGAGCAGCGATAGAGAAGACAGTTTAGTTATAGATAGAGTGTAGAGTGAGCAGTGATAGAGAAGACAGTACAGTTATAGATAGAGTGTAGAGAGAGCAGTGATAGAGAAGACAGTACAGTTATAGATAGAGTGTAGAGTGAGCAGCGATAGAGAAGACAGTACAGTTATAGATAGAGTGGAGAGAGAGCAGCGATAGAGAAGACAGTACAGTTATAGATAGAGTGTAGAGTGAGCAGCGATAGAGAAGACAGTTTAGTTATAGATAGAGTGTAGAGAGAGCAGTGATAGAGAAGACAGTACAGTTATAGATAGAGTGTAGAGAGAGCAGAGATAGAGAAGACAGTTTAGTTATAGATAGAGTGGAGAGAGCAGCGATAGAGAAGACAGTACAGTTATAGATAGAGTGTAGAGTGAGCAGCGATAGAGAAGACAGTTTAGTTATAGATAGAGTGTAGAGTGAGCAGTGATAGAGAAGACAGTACAGTTATAGATAGAGTGTAGAGAGAGCAGTGATAGAGAAGACAGTACAGTTATAGATAGAGTGTAGAGTGAGCAGCGATAGAGAAGACAGTTTAGTTATAGATACAGTGTAGAGAGCAGCAATAGAGAAAACAGTACAGTTATAGATAAAGTGTAGAAACTCGTGTTAGTTGAGTGGGGATTGTAGATTATTAGATTATTGGTTACTGTAGGAGTAAGTGGTGGAGTTTAGTGTAAATAAAGAAGAGCTTTGTTAATGAATTTAGCTTCTGTGGTCTCAGTGACACGACGACATCCATCCTGAGAACAAGAATCATAAAGAACACAGCAGCTTAGAGCCTGGTGCATGACGTCGGCACCATGATTGAAGGTGTCCAAGGGGTCGCACAGTCGGTGACGGCCACGGCTGAGGGTCTCGGCAGAATGTCTGACTCATTGGGGGCTGTGACCCAGTACCAGGCTGACCTTGATGAGGTTCCGCGGGACATGTCCCGCACTCAGATGGGATTGGCCAAGGCACTGCAGAGCTTGCCCAGTCACTGAGGAGCATCGACATGTTGGTTTGGACCATGGGGAGCCGCCAGGGCTGGCAGAGCCAGAAGATGCAGGGGCAGCTGGTGCGACCCTGGCAGTGTGTAACTGTGAGTGTGTTGAGCAAGTGTGTGTGTGTGTGAGTATGAGTGTGTGAATTTGAGTGTGTGTGTGTATATGTGAGTGTGTTTGTGTAAGTGTGTGTGTGTCTGTATGTGAGTGTGTGTTTGAGTGTTTGTGTGAATATGTGAGTGTGTGAGTGTGTGTGTATGTGTGAATCTGTGTTTGCGGTAGTGTGTGTGTGTTACAGTGTGTGTAAGTGTGTGAATGTGATTGTGTGTGTGAGAGAGTTTGTGTGTGTGAGTGTGATCATGTGTGTGTGAGTGAGTACATGTGTATGAGTGTGTGAGTGAGTTCATTTGTGAATGTGTGTGTATATAAGTATGAGTGTGTGTGTATGTAATTGTGTGTGTGAATGTGTGTGAGTGTGTATGTCAGTGTGTTTGTGTAAGTGAGTGTGTGTGAGTATGTGTGTGAGTATGTGTGTAAGTGTGTGTGTGTGAGTGTTTGTGTGTGTGTATAAGTGAGCGTGTGTGTGTATGTGTGTGTTAGTGTGTGTGAGTGTGTGTCAGTGTGAGTGAGTGCATGTGTGTGAGTGTGTGCATGCGTGTGTGTGAGTGAGTGTGTGCATGTGTATCTATGTGTGTATGTAAGTGCGAGTGTGTGCATGAGAGTAAGTGTGTGTGTTAGTCTATGTGTGAGTGTGAATGAATGTGAGTCTGAGTGTGTGAGTGAGTGTGTGTGAGTGTGCATGTGTGTGAGTGAATGTGTGTGTGTGAATGTGATTGAGTGTGTG
>NC_052166.1:69260319-69284084 GCF_902713615.1 Scyliorhinus canicula
TTTCCTCTGTGTTCCAGCACATATTCATCAGCCGCCAGTGTCAATGCCCAACGCTGAATCCGCCGTGTGGCCATTCACTGGTTGGCCCTGTTTTCTTTAAATATTCCCATTGCCTTTGAGAGGGGGACCGAGTTCGGAGGAAATGGCTCCAATGGATGCTCGTCGCCAGTGTAGGATCCAGGCAAGCGGACACGAGGAAGCCATGTTGGATATGGAGCAAAAATGTTTAATACACAATTACCAATTACACTCACCACTCCCCGCGTCTCCCACGCCAACCCACACTCATTCCGTGTTACACCCTGTGACTGTGTCACATGCTGTGATGTGTCACACTCTGTGACAGGTTACGCTCCGTGACGTGTTACTCTCCATTCCGTGATTTGCTCCGTGATGTGTTACGCTCTATGCCGTGTTACACTCCATTCCATGTCACACTCCATCCTGGGTTACACTCATTCCATGTTACACAGCGTGCTGTGTTACATTCAATTCCGTGTTACACTCCGTTAAATGTTACACTCAATTCCATGTCACACTCCATTCCGTGTTACACTCCATTCCGTGTTAACTCTGTGCCGTGTTACACTCTGTGCCGTGTTACACTCCATTCCGTGGTACACTACATTCCGTGTTACACTCCATTCCGTGTTACACTCTATTCCGTGTTAACTCCGTGCCGTGTTACACTCCATTCCGTGGTACACTCCATTCCATGTTAACTCCGTGCCGTGTTACACTCCATGCTGTGTTACACTTTTCGTTCTGAACAGACATTCAGTGAACAGCTATCAGCAAATAGAGAGCCTCGAGCCACATCTCCGTGCTCTCTGCTCCTGGCTTGTCCTCAGATGGAAGATGCCATTTATGATGTGGATGCTGCTTCCATTGACAGAGAATATTTTGCAAAGCCTGCTGAAGAGGGCCGAGGTTAACACAGCCCGACTTGACTCCACTTGTGACTGGAAGGCAGGAGATAATTCCCCACTGCCCAGGACACGAGCAAACATGTTATCGAGAAGTTACCCACTCTGTACTAATGTTATCGAGGGGTTACCCATTCTGTACCAATGTTATCGAGGGGTTACTCACTCTGTACTAATGTTATCGAGGAGTTACCCATTCTGTACTAATGTTATCGAGGGGTTACCCACTCTGTACTAATGTTATCGAGGGGTTACTCACTCTGTACTAATGTTATCGAGGAGTTACTCACTCTGTACTAATGTTATCGAGGGGTTACTCACTCTGTACAAATGTTATCGAGGGGTTACCCATTCTGTACTAATGTTATCGAGGGGTTACCCATTCTGTACTAATGTTATCGAGGGGTTACCCACTCTGTAATAATGTTATCGAGGAGTTACTCACTCTGTACTAATGTTATCGAGGGGTTACTCACTCTGTACTAATGTTATCGAGGGGTTACTCACTCTGTACTAATGTTATCGAGGGGTTACCCACTCTGTACTAATGTTATCGAGGGGTTACCCATTCTGTACTAATGTTATCGAGGGGTTACCCACTCTGTACTAATGTTATCGAGGGGTTACTCACTCTGTACTAATGTTATCGAGGGGTTACCCATCTGTACTAATGTTATCGAGGGGTTACCCACTCTGTACTAATGTTATCGAGGAGTTACCCACTCTGTACTAATGTTATCGAGGAGTTACCCACCCTGTACTAATGTTATCGAGGAGTTACCCATTCTGTACTAATGTTATCGAGGGGTTACCCACTCTGTACTAATGTTATCGAGGGGTTACTCACTCTGTACTAATGTTATCGAGGGGTTACTCACTCTGTACTAATGTTATCGAGGGGTTACCCATTCTGTACTAATGTTATCGAGGAGTTACTCACTCTGTACTAATGTTATCGAGGGGTTACCCATTCTGTACTAATGTTATCGAGGAGTTACCCACTCTGTACTAATGTTATCGAGGGGTTACTCACTCTGTACTAATGTTATCGAGGGTTACCCACTCTGTACTAATGTTTATCGAGGGGTTACCCATTCTGTACTAATGTTCGAGGGGTTTACCCATCTGTACTAATGTTATCGAGGGTTACTCACTCTGTACTATGTTATCGAGGGGTTGCCCACTCTGTACTAATGTTATCGAGGGGTTACCCATTCTGTACTAATGTTATCGAGGGGTTACCCATTCTGTACTAATGTTATCGAGGGGTTACCCATTCTGTACTAATGTTATCGAGGAGTTACTCACTCTGTACTAATGTTATCGAGGGGTTACCCATTCTGTACTAATGTTATCGAGGGGTTACCCACTCTGTACTAATGTTATCGAGGGGTTACCCACTCTGTATTAATGCTTCCATTTTGCTACAATGTTCCATCGGCCACTATTATGTATTCTCATGTATTTTCTTGAATTTTGTTTAATTCTCTTTTCTTCCCATGTACTGAATGATCTGTTGAGCTGCTTGCAGAAAAATACTTTTCACTGTACCTCGGTACACGTGACAATAAACCAATCCAATCCAATCCAATCCAATCCAATCCAATCCAATGATGGATTGAGTTGAGGGCTTTAGTCAGGTCAGCAGACACTGAGAGCCAAACGCTCTGGGTGCAGTGCTGGGCACGGAGGGAACATTCCTTACACATTCTTCAAGTTGCCACTTAGGCTGTTCTTCCATCCAACATTTCCCCCAAATTTCTCAAAGAGAAAAAAGAATCCATGTGTCGCTACAAAATCGACAAACCAATGTGCCTGATGCTTTCATAAACTCTGTCAACCTTTTTTCATTCATAGTTTACGGGATGTGGGCGTCGCTGGTCAGACCAGCATTTATTGCCCTTCCCTAGCTGCCCTTCAGAAGGTGGGGGTGAGCTGCCTTCTTGAGCCGCTACAGTCCCTGAGGTAGGCCCACCCACTGTGCTGTTAGGGAGGGAGTTCCAGCATTTTGACCCAGTGACAGTGAAGGAACGGCCGGTATATTTCCCAGTCAGGATGGTGAATGACTCGGAGGGGAACCTCCAGGTGGTGGGGTTCCCAGCTATCTGCTGCTCTTGTCCTTCTAGATGGTGGTGGTCGTGGGTTTGGAAGGTGCTGCCTGAGGAGCTTTGTGAACTCTTATAGTGCATCTTGTAGATGGTACACACGGCTGCCACTGTGTGTCGCTGGTGGAAGGATCAGATTTATTGTGAAAGGGTGCTGATCAAGCGGGCTGCTTTGACCTGGATAGTTTCTTGAGTGTTGCTGGAGCTGAACTCATCCAGGCAAGTGGAGAATATTCCATCACACTCCTGATTTGTGCCTTGTAGATGGTGGACAGGCTTTGGGGAGTCAGGAGGTGAGTTAATTGCAGCACGATTTGCTTCCTCTGACTTGCCCTTGTATCTCAGAATCATAGAGTCCCTACATTGCAGAAGGAAGTCATTTGGCCCATCAAGTAACCCTACCTAACCTTCACAAGGGACAGTTTAGCACAGCCAATCCAACTAATCCGCACATCTTTGGACTGTGGAAGGATACTGGAGCACCCGGAGGAAACCCACGCAGACACAGCGAGAAAGTGTAAATGCCACACAGTCACTCAAGGCTGGAATCGAACCCGGGTCCCTGGCGCTGTGAGGAAGATGTGCTAGCCACTGTGCCACGCGTGCTGCCACAGTAATTGTATCAAATGAAAAATGAAATGAAATGAATGAAAATCGCGTATTGTCACAAGTAGGCTTCAAATGAAGTTACTGTGAAAAGCCCCTAGTTGCCACATTCCGGCGCCTGTTCGGGGAGGCTGGTATGGGATATGGTTAGTCCAGTTCAGTTTCTGGTCAATGGTAACCCCCAGGATGTTGATAGTGGGCGATTCAGTAATGGTAATGCCATTGAATGTAAAGGGGTGATGGTTAGATCCTCTCTTGTTAGAGATGGTCATTGCCTGGCACTTCTGTTGTGCAAATGTAAGTTGCCCCTTATCAGGTTGGCATGGACTGCAGTTTTGTATATTCCACCTGGGTTTGTATGTCAACCTGGTTCCTTTCATCTGGACAGGAGACTAACGCTCTCATGATTTCAGCTTTAGGAAGGATATCAGCCAGTAACCTATTGACTTCACTTTTAGACAAGCAGTGAATCGTGTCATCAATGACTGTTGAAGCCACTTCAGAACCATGTTAAAATGTTCTGCCCATTTCTCCAGGATTTAGATCTGTCTGTGATCAGTGTGGTTCCATAGGCTCCAAGGAGAGTTTCTGGAGGCCGGTGTGCTGAAGATGATCTCCTGGAGGATTGGTTAACAGAGAGTGGGCATAATTGGGGCTTTTTCAAGTTGGCACGCTACGACTAGTGGGGAGCCACAAGGATCAGCGTTGGGGCCTCCGCTATTTACAATCTATATTAGTGATTTAGGGTTACAAAACTGGGAGTAACGTATCTAAGTTACCAATCCACGTAGGAAGGTAAGCTGTGAGGAGGATACAAAGAGGCTTCACAGATATAGAGCAGTTTAGTGAGGGGGCAACAAGGTGGCAGATGGATTATAATTTGGGGAAATGTGAAGTTATTCACTTTGGTCATAAGAATAGAAATGCAGAATATTTCTTAAATGATGAAACTTGTAAATATTGTTCAGAGAGACTTGGCTGAGCTTGTATAAGGAATGCAAAGTTAGCGTACAGGCACAAGCAATCAGGGATGAGATCTTGACCTTTATTGCAAGGGAATTGGAGTACAAGAATTAGAAAGTGGTACTAAAATTGTATCAGCTGTTGGTGAGGCTACAGCGTGAATACTATGCACAGTGTTGGGACAGAGTTATGACTACCGAGCTTAGTAGCTCAAGTCAGGCAAGTTTCGGAATCACCAGGTCCACCTCGGTAAAAAGTGACCCAGTACCGACCTGCCCTGGAAACAGAGAGTGAACAGCCACAGGGACAGGCGCGTGCTGAGGCGCGTTGGTTAGAAGGCTCACTTCTGCTCTCTGCAACATTGTCCAAGTTGTCTTGCAAGATTTTAAGCCCTGTGGCTTTCCCCCATCACACGCCCTCAGACACTCTATGGCTCCTCATACTGTCCATGCCACCTCAATGCCAACTCACTCCCGTTCCATGCACATTTCCCCGGGAGGCACCATGTAGATAGCAATGAGCCAGATGATAACAATGGCAAGTGTGGAACTGCTGAAGGACAAAATCACAAATCTTCGAGAAATCAAACTGCTGTCCCTACAACCCTATAAAAATGCCAATCAGACAGACTATTAAAATACCAATAACAGAGACAACAAAAACCTCACATCTCTTAATCTTAAACATTGAGACATTGACAAAAGAGATCACAAAACCAATTATAAGCATTTCAAGATTGATCCAGTTAACAATTCACTTCCGTCATCAAAGCTGCTGAACGAATGCTTTTCTTAGGTCTGGGCTCACAGCCAACCCTCAAGTTATTCTTTCAGGCTGGAAGACAGAAGGTTCCAGAACCATCAGGAGCCCATCTGCCATCCTCCATTGGGCAGTAGCCCACAGGCGGACAATGAAGAGGCTGCCTGTGGTAAAACTGCTCAGCAGGTCCCCCTGCTGGCCAGTTTGATATCAGCACCTGCCTTTTACCCTAATGCCGGAATCCTGATTCCCTCTGTGAAATCCAGCCTATTGCTTCAGAAACTGTCCCAGACACAGAATTTCACTACCTTTCTGACACGTGTTGGTCTGTTTGTTCCAATCTATCAGAGGTAAAATCTCCCATTAAAACCGCTCTGCCTTTGCTGCAAACTTGTCTAATCTCTGCATTTATCCAATCTGCTACTTCCGTCTCAAATCCTTTCCTACTTCTTAATTCTACCCATACAGACTTCACTGAAATGAAATGAAAATGGCTTATTGTCACGAGTAGGCTTCAAATGAAGTTACTGTGAAAAGCCCCTAGTCACCACATTCCGGCACCTGTTCGGGGAGGCTGTTACGGGAATCGAACCGTGCTGCTGGCCTGCCTTGGTCTGCTTTCAAAGCCAGCGATTTAGCCTAGTGCTAAACTGCTGCTGACGCCTCATTATATCCTCCTTAATCATTTAGGCTTCTCCTCCCCTCTATCATTTTCCTGAAGTCTTTACACACTCACACTCACACATACTCACAATCACAGGCACACTCAAACCTGTGCACACTCACACACATGCTCACACACACACACGCGCATGCATACACAGACACAAGCACACTTGCATGCACATGAATACACACACAAACGCACACACATACACACACTCACTTTGGGTTAACCACATCAGCTGGGAGATGATGGGTCTGGAGTGAGCAGTAAAAGCCACAAGCCTGAGTGACCTGTTGCTATGCGTTGCAGACAAGCATCTGCCCTGGTCAGTTTTCCCATTCGGTTAACTAGCCACGGGTTGGTGAGCAGTTCCTGGAGAGATTCTCTCAGAATTCTCATCCGTGTGCACGACACCTGGGAGTATCTAAGCTCAGCAGACAACGGCTTGGATTTGAACCTCTGACTGGCGTGTTTGACCCTTCCAGTCACAATGACCTTTAAACCGTTCATTTATGCCAGCTGTACTCAACCTTTTCACTCCTGCCCCCGTTTAACCTCTCCCCCCCCCCCCCCCCAACTTTCACTCTCCCACTCCTCACACACAGTCACCAGACGAAGATCACTTTTAAACTCTCCTCCAGCAGAATGCCAGTTCAGACAATAGTTAAGCTGGAGTGTCTGTAGTGGGGGTATGGGACAGTATAACACTGGGGCCAAAGCTAGCGGGGGATTATTCTTCTGGATTTTGTTCAGCCACCAGAGCTATGAAGGTAGGTGAAGCTGGCTCAGTAACTGGGAGCAGGGGCAAGCCTGGTCACTGAACTTGGCCAGGGGAATCAGTCCAAGAATCCTGGAGAATAAGTGGAGCAGGAGGTCCCTCACACAGTGCTGACTAAATGTGAACTTTGAGTACAGATACGCAGCCTTACACAGACCCACTGTCTGCACTGGTACGCAGCCTTACACAGACCCACTGTCTGCACTGGTACGCAGCCTTACACAGACCCACTGTCTGCACTGGTACGCAGCCTTACACAGACCCACTGTCTGCACTGGTACGCAGACTTACACAGACCCATTGTCTGCACTAGTACGCAGACTTACACAGACCCATTGTCTGCACTAGTATGCAGACTTACACAGACCCACTGTCTGCACTAGTATGCAGACTTACACAGACCCATTGTCTGCACTAGTATGCAGACTTACACAGACCCATTGTCTGCACTAGTACGCAGACTTACACAGACCCACTGTCTGCACTGGTACGCAGACTTACACAGACCCACTGTCTGCACTGGTACGCAGACTTACACAGACCCACTGTCTGCACTGGTACGCAGACTTACACAGACCCACTGTCTGCACTAGTATACAGCTTTACACAGACCCACTGTCTGCACTAGTATGCAGACTTACACAGACCCTGTCTGCACTGATGCACACAGCTTTACACAGACCCTGTCTGCACTGATGCACACAGCCTTATACAGACCCATTGTCTGCACTGATGCACACAGTTTTACACAGACCCACTGTCTACACTTGCATACAGCCTTACACAGACCTATTGTCTGCACGGGTACACAGCCTTACACAGACCCACTGTCTGAGATTCCAGGGTTAAATGTTTTTGGATATGTCTAATTAAGACTGGGTTTTATCTATTCCTCTTTCAAAGACAGTGATAACTTCAAATGTAATCAAATCTCCATGGAAATCTGAATAACCATGCCGACCTCCATTAGTCTAACAGACATGACCACATTAGGGAAGAATTATTCCCTCAGGTTTTGGATGTTAAACATCCCAAAAAATGTCATCATCCCAACATCTCCCACTTCAGACAGACAGGAGAGCCGCTGCTTGCAGCCACTTCCCATCCAGGAATCGCAAATGAAATGGTCCAAAAAGTCAGGAATCAAAACATGTTCCGAGTCCTACAGCCTGCAATGGAATCCAAACTAACTGGAAGGTGCCAGGGGTTTAATCAGCTTCACTGTCTATATGTCAGCGAGCCTGTGTCCAAGCTCCCTGTCCAAAATATCAAACTGCTGCCCATAGGGTGGAGCATTTTTCTTTGAACAAAAAGGGGATGGGGAAGTTATAAATGTGTCCTGGGGGGGTGCTGGGGAGTGGGGCAGTTAGGGGACAGGGAGACATTAGGAATTGACACTAGGAGGAGTGAGCTCTCTCCTGCACAGAAAGTCCTGTCTTTGCCAAGAGAGGAAAGTTCAGGTTTGCAAACTTTCTCAGGGTGGGTTTCTGCTCTTCCTCTAGCCAGGCAACAGTTTGCTGTTGTTTTTTAAAAAAACAAGAACAAAAGGGAAAGTGTGCGTGGAGATCAGGCTGGAACAGGGGGAGTCTGAACAGAGACGCAGGGGAACCTGACCCCCCACCACCACCCCACCCACCCCCCAAACAACTCTCTTCAAAAGGATTGTGGTCACTTTAAACAAAGTCATGTTTTCCAGATTCTGAGCGATTCTGCAAAGCGGGGGAGGGAATCCTGGAACCCACTCCCAGCCCCACTCCCAGCCTCTCAATCCAGCAGAAAGTTTGACAAAACACTTTGTTCGAACTTTGCCGAGCTCCCGATGCGGGACAGACTCACTCACCTGCAGCGCCATAAGTTATTAATGAAAGAGTGAATTGTAGAGTTAGCAGAGAATGCCAAATCCTCCTCTTCCTCCTCCAGCGATTCGGGTTATCCATATTCCCAAATTGATCCTGGGAGCCGCGGATTTACTAAATAAAGTTTACAAGTTTGGGGCAATCAGCAAATTCAATGATGGGGCGAGAATCTAGGAATCCATAAGGAATGTTGCTTCTTTCTGAGGTTTCAGTTCCAGCTCTGTCCTGGACCTCCCTCCTCACAGCTTCCTGCAGCTCGACAACTCTACAACAAGCAGCAACTGGAGATGCTGCAGATTTGGGAGTCTCCCCCCTCCCTCTCTCCCTCTCACTGCCCACCCCAGCCCAATGGGCTGACACCGCCCAGAACTGCCCCTGCACTCCGAGGGGAGGCTTCACAATCACATCACCGTCACTTCCAACTTCTCTGTTAAACCCTTCAAACAATCAGACCAGGCGCTAACTTTAAACACTGCAAAATAATCCCAAAAAATATATTGCAAACATGGGACCTCAATCACTGAGTGAGTGCCGCACTGTCAGAGGGTCAGTACTGAGGGAGTGCTGCACTGTCAGAGGGTCAGTACTGAGGGAGTGCTGCACTGTCAGAGGGTCAGTACTGAGGGAGTGCCGCACTGTCAGAGGGTCAGTACTGAGGGAGTGCTGCATTGTCAGAGGGTCAGTACTGAGGGAATGCTGCACTGTCAGAGGGTCAGTACTGAGGGAGTGCCGCACTGTCAGAGGGTCAGTACTGAGGGAGTGCTGCACTGTCAGAGGGTCAGTACTGAGGGAGTGCCGCACTGTCAGAGGGTCAGTACTGAGGGAGTGCCGCACTGTCAGAGGGTCAGTACTGAGTGAGTGCCGCACTGTCAGAGGGTCAGTACTGAGGGAGTGCCGCACTGTCAGAGGGTCAGTACTGAGGGAGTGCCGCACTGTCAGAGGGTCAGTACTGAGGGAGTGCCGCACTATCAGAGGGTCAGTACTGAGGGAGTGCTGCACTGTCAGAGGGTCAG
The DNA here is from genome assembly GCF_902713615.1 of Scyliorhinus canicula. Taxonomy (NCBI): domain Eukaryota; kingdom Metazoa; phylum Chordata; class Chondrichthyes; order Carcharhiniformes; family Scyliorhinidae; genus Scyliorhinus; species Scyliorhinus canicula. The sequence goes on from NC_052166.1 coordinate 69,269,993, forward strand.
TACTGAGGGAGTGCTGCACTTTCAGAGGGTCAATACTGAGTGAGTGCCGTACTGTCAGAGGGTCAGTACTGAGGGAGTGCTGCACTGTCAGAGGGTCAGTACTGAGGGAGTGCTGCACTGTCAGAGGGTCAGTACTGAGGGAGTGCTGCACTGTCAGAGGGTCAGTACTGAGGGAGTGCTGCACTGTCAGAGGGTCAGTACTGAGGGAGTGCCGCACTGTCAGAGGGTCAGTACTGAGGGAGTGCTGCACTGTCAGAGGGTCAGTACTGAGGGAGTGCTGCACTGTCAGAGGGTCAGTGCTGAGGGAATGCCGCACTGTCAGAGGGTCAGTACTGAGGGAATGCTGCACTGTCAGAGGGTCAGTACTGAGGGAGTGCAGCACTGTCAGAGGGTCAGTACTGAGGGAGTGCCGCACTGTCAGAGGGTCAGTACTGAGGGAGTGCAGCATTGTCAGAGGGTCAGTACTGAGGGAATGCCGCACTGTCAGAGGGTCAGTACTGAGGGAGTGCTGCACTGTCAGAGGGTCAGTACTGAGGGAGTGCAGCACTGTCAGAGGGTCAGTACTGAGGGAGTGCCGCACTGTCAGAGGGTCAGTACTGAGGGAGTGCTGCACTGTCAGAGGGTCAGTACTGAGGGAGTGCTGCACTGTCAGAGGGTCAGTGCTGAGGGAATGCCGCACTGTCAGAGGGTCAGTACTGAGGGAATGCTGCACTGTCAGAGGGTCAGTACTGAGGGAGTGCAGCACTGTCAGAGGGTCAGTACTGAGGGAGTGCCGCACTGTCAGAGGGTCAGTACTGAGGGAGTGCAGCATTGTCAGAGGGTCAGTACTGAGGGAATGCCGCACTGTCAGAGGGTCAGTACTGAGGGAGTGCTGCACTGTCAGAGGGTCAGTACTGAGGGAGTGCCGCACTGTCAGAGGGTCAGTACTGAGGGAGTGCCGCACTGTCAGAGGGTCAGTACTGAGGGAGTGCCGCACTGTCAGAGGGTCAGTACTGAGGGAGTGCTGCACTGTCAGAGGGTCAGTACTGAGGGAGTGCTGCACTGTCAGAGGGTCAGTGCTGAGGGAGTGCTGCACTGTCAGAGGGTCAGTACAAAGGGAGTGCCGCACCGTCAGAGGGTCAGTACTGAGGGAGTGCTGCACTGTCAGAGGGTCAGTACTGAGGGAGTGCCGCACTGTCAGAGGGTCAGTGCTGAGGGAGTGCTGCACTGTCAGAGGGCCAGTACTGAGGGAGTGCTGCACTGTCAGAGGGTCAGTGCTGAGGGAATGCCGCACTGTCAGAGGGTCAGTACTGAGGGAATGCTGCACTGTCAGAGGGTCAGTACTGAGGGAGTGCAGCACTGTCAGAGGGTCAGTACTGAGGGAGTGCCGCACTGTCAGAGGGTCAGTACTGAGGGAGTGCAGCACTGTCAGAGGGTCAGTACTGAGGGAGTGCCGCACTGTCAGAGGGTCAGTACTGAGGGAGTGCTGCACTGTCAGAGGGTCAGTACTGAGGGAGTGCTGCACTGTCAGAGGGTCAGTACTGAGGGAGTGCCGCACTGTCAGAGGGTCAGTACTGAGGGAGTGCCGCACTGTCAGAGGGTCAGTACTGAGGGAGTGCTGCACTGTCAGAGGGTCAGTACTGAGGGAGTGCTGCACTGTCAGAGGGTCAGGGCTGAGGGAGTGCTGCACTGTCAGAGGGTCAGTACTAAGGGAGTGCCGCACCGTCAGAGGGTCAGTACTGAGGGAGTGCCGCACTGTCAGAGGGTCAGTACTGAGGGAGTGCTGCACTGTCAGAGGCTCAGTACTGAGGGAGTGCTGCACTGTCAGAGCGTCAGTACTGAGGGAGTGCTGCACTGTCAGAGGGTCAGTACTGAGGGAGCGCCGCACTGTCAGAGGGTCAGTACTGAGGGAGTGCCGCACTGTCAGAGGATCAGTACTGAGGGAGTGCTGCACTGTCAGAGGGTCAGTACTGAGGGAGTGCCGCACTGTCAGAGGGTCAGTACTGAGGGAGTGCTGCACTGTCAGAGGGTCAGTACTGAGGGAGTGCCGCACTGTCAGAGGGTCAGTACTGAGGGAGTGCCGCACTGTCAGAGGGTCAGTACTGAGGGAGTGCCGCACTGTCAGAGGGTCAGTGCTGAGGGAGTGCCGCACTGTCAGAGGGTCAGTGCTGAGGGAGTGCTGCACTGTCAGAGGGTCAGTACTGAGGGAGTGCCGCACTGTCAGAGGGTCAGTACTGAGGGAGCCCTACACTGTCAGAGGGTCAGTACTGAGGGAGTGCTGCACTGTCAGAGGGTCAGTACTGAGGGAGTGCCGCACTGTCAGAGGGTCAGTGCTGAGGGAGTGCCGCACTGTCAGAGGGTCAGTACTGAGGGAGTGCTGCACTGTTGGAGGGTCAGTACTGAGGGAGCGCCGCACTGTCAGAGGGTCAGTACTGAGGGAGCGCTGCACTGTCAGAGGGTCAGTACTGAGGGAGTGCCGCACTGTCAGAGGGTCAGTACTGAGGGAGTGCCGCACTGTCAGAGGGTCAGTACTGAGGGAGTGCTGCACTGTCAGAGGGTCAGTGCTGAGGGAGTGCTGCACTGTCAGAGGGTCAGTGCTGAGGGAGTGCCGCACTGTCAGAGGGTCAGTACTGAGGGAGTGCCGCACTGTCAGAGGGTCAGTACTGAGGGAGTGCTGCACTGTCAGAGGGTCAGTGCTGAGGGAGTGCCGCACTGTCAGACGTTCGCTGATCGGCTCAGCCAGATACACAGCTGTCTCTGTAGGTCAATAATCAGAAAAAGGGGCTGACAGTTATCAGATTGAAATATTCCTGAGCTGTTTACGGAGATGGTGAGTGGGATTCTCCATCGGTCGATGCCGAAATCAGCGCGACTGTCGATTTGAAGCCAGATTGCGATTGTCTCTCACGTTGACAGCAGCGTTAGTGCGTTCCGGAACGCACATACAGGTAACACCGTTCGTATGTCATTAATGGACCCGAGACTGAATTTTCGGGGCTTCGGCGATTCTCCGTATCCGATGGGCCGAGTTGACTTGTGCATTTAAAGAGTGTGAGGCGGCGTGGTGGCTGCTGAGGGAGAGCGGTTCGGACACGGAGAGGAGAGACTGTGGGCTGCCAGGGGGGGCACTGCCAGGGCCGGGGGGGCACTGCCAGGGCCGGGGGGGGTGGGGGGGTGGGGGGGGCACTGCCAGGGCCGGGGGGTGGGGGGGGCACTGCCAGGGCCGGGGGGTGGGGGGGGCACTGCCAGGGCCGGGGGGGGCACGGCCAGGACCGGGGGGGGCACTGCCAGGACCAGGGGGGCACAGCCAGGGCCGGGGGGGGGTGATGGGGAACGGGTCAGGAGGCCGTGGTGGCCCCGCACTCGACAGGGGTGGTGCCGGGGGTGAGGGTAGGGGTGAGAGGGTGAGAATGGGGTACAGCATCCAGGACAGGTACAGCACGGGGTTAGATACAGAGTAAAGCTCCCTCTACACTGTCCCAATCAAACACTCCCAGGACAGGTACAGCACGGGGTTCGATACAGAGTAAAGCTCCCTCTACACTGTCCCAATCAAACACTCCCAGGACAGGTACAGCACGGGGTTCGATACAGAGTAAAGCTCCCTCTACACTGTCCCTATCAAACACTCCCAGGACAGGTACAGCATGGGGTTAGATACAGAGTAAAGCTCCCTCTACACTGTCCCCATCAAACACTCCCAGGACAGGTACAGCATGGGGTTAGATACAGAGTAAAGCTCCCTCTGCACTGTCCCCATCAAACACTCCCAGGACAGGTACAGCACGGGGTTAGATACAGAGTAAAGCTCCCTCTACACTGTCCCCATCAAACACTCCCAGGACAGGTACAGCACGGGGTTAGATACAGAGTAAAGCTCCCTCTACACTGTCCCCATCAAACACACCCAGGACAGGTACAGCAAGGGCGTGAGATACAGAGTAAAGCTCCCTCTGCACTGTCCCCATCAAACACTCCCAGGACAGGTACAGCAAGGGCGTGAGATACAGAGTAAAGCTCTCTGTACACTGTCCCCATCAAACACTCCCAGGACAGGTACAGCACGGGGTTCGAAGCAGAGTAAAGCTCCCTCTCCACTGTCCCCATCAAACACTCCCAGGACAGGTACAGCACGGGGTTCGAAGCAGAGTAAAGCTCCCTCTACACTGTCCCCCATCAAACACACCCAGGACAGGTACAGCACGGGGTTAGATAAGAGTAAAGCTCCCTCTACACTGTCCCCATCAAACACTCCCAAGGCAGGTACAACACGGGGTTAGATACAGAGTAAAACTCCCTCTACACTGTCCCCATCAAACACTCCCAGGACAGGTACAGCAAGGGCGTGAGATACAGAGTAAAGCTCCCTCTACACTGTCCCCATCAAACACTCCCAGGACAGGTACAGCACGGGGTTAGATACAGAGTAAAGCTCCCTCTACTCTGTCCCCATCAAACACTCCCAGGACAGGTACAGCACGGGGTTAGATACACAGTAAAGCTCTCTCCACACTGTCCCCATCAAACACTCCCAGGACAGGTACAGCATGGGGTTCGAAGCAGAGTAAAGCTCCCTCTACACTGTCCCCCATCAAACACTCCCAGGACAGGTACAGCACGGGGTTAGATACAGAGTAAAGCTCCCTCTACACTGTCCCCATCAAACACTCCCAGGACAGGGACAGCGCGGGGTTAGATACAGAGTAAAGGTCCCTCTACACTGTTCCCATCAAACACTCCCAGGACAGGTACAGCATGGGGTTAGATACAGAGTAAAGCTCCCGCTACACTGTCCCCATCAAACAATCCCAGGACAGGTACAGCACGGGGTTAGATACAGAGTAAAGCTCCCTCTACACTGTCCCCATCAAACACTACCAGGACAGGTACAGCACGGGGTTAGATACAGAGTAAAGCTCCCTCTACACCGTCCCCATCAAACACTCCCAGGACAGGTACAGCACGGGGTTAGATACAGAGTAAAGCTCCCTCTACACTGTCCCCATCAAACACTCGCAGGACAGGTACAGCACGGGGCTAGATACAGAGTAAAGCTCCCTCTACACTGTCCCCATCAAACACTCCCAGACAGGTACAGCACCGGGTTGGATACAGAGTAAAGCTCCCTCTACACTCCCCATCAAACACTCCCAGGACAGGTACAGAACGGGGTTAGATACAGAGTAAAGCTCACTCTACGCTGTGCCCATCAAACGCTCCCAGGACAGGTACAGCACGGGGTTAGATACAGAGTAAAGCTCCCTCTACACAGTCCCCATCAAACACACCAAGGACAGGTACAGCACGGGGTTAGATACAGAGTAAAGCTCCCTCTACACTGTCCCCATCAAACACTCCCAGGACAGGTACAGCACGGGGTTAGATACAGAGTAAAGCTCCCTCTACACTGTCCCCATCAAACACTCCCAGGACAGGTACAGCACGGGGTTAGATACAGAGTAAAGCTCCCTCTACACTATCCCCATCAAACACTCCCAGGACAGGTACAGCAAGGGCGTGATATATAGAGTAAAGCTCCCTCTACACTGTCCCCATCAAACACTCCCAAGACAGGTACAACACGGGGTTAGATACAGAGTAAAGCTCCCTGTACACTGTCCCCATCAAACACTCCCAGGACAGGTACAGCACGGGGTTCGAAGCAGAGTAAAGCTCCCTCTACACTGTCCCCATCAACCACTCCCAGGACAGGTACAGCACGGGGTTAGATACACAGTAAAGCTCTCTCCACACTGTCCCCATCAAACACTCCCAGGACAGGTACAGCACGGGGTTCGAAGCAGAGTAAAGCTCCCTCTACACTGTCCCCGTCAAACACTCCCAGGACAGGTACAGCACGGGGTTAGATACAGAGTAAAGCTCCCTCTACTCTGTTCCCATCAAACACTCCCAGGACAGGTACAGCACGGGTTTAGGTACGGAGTAAAGCTCCCCCTACACTGTCCCCATCAAACACTCCCAGGACAGGTACAGCATGGGGTTAGATACAGTGTAAAGCTCCCTCTACACTGTCCCCATCAAACACTCCCAAGACAGGTACAGCAAGGGCGTGAGATACAGAGTAAAGCTCCCTCTACACTGTCCCCATCAAACACTCCCAGGACAGGTACAGCAAGGGCGTGAGATACAGAGTAAAGCTCCCTCTACGCTGTCCCTATCAAACACTCCCTAGACAGGTACAACACGGGGTTAGATACAGAGTAAAGCTCCCTGTACACTGTCCCCATCAAACACTCCCAGGACAGGTACAGCACGGGGTTCGAATCAGAGTAAAGCTCCCTCTACACTGTCCCCATCAACCACTCCCAGGACAGGTACAGCACGGGGTTAGATACAGAGTAAAGCTCGTTCTGCACTGTCCCCATCAAACACTCCCAGGACAGGGACAGCGCGGGGTTAGATACAGAGTAAAGGTCCCTCTACACTGTTCCCATCAAACACTCCCAGGACAGGTACAGCATGGGGTTAGATACAGAGTAAAGCTCCCGCTACACTGTCCCCATCAAACACTCCCAGGACAGGTACAGCACAGGGTTAGATACAGAGTAAAGCTCCCTCTACACTGTCCCCATCAAACACTCCCAGGACAGGTACAGCACGGGGTTAGAGACAGAGTAAAGCTCCCTCTACTCTGTTCCCATCAAACACTCCCAAGACAGGTACAGCACGGGGTTAGATACAGAGTAAAGCTCGTTCTGCACTGTCCCCATCAAACACTCCCAGGACAGGTACAGCACGGGGTTCGAAGCAGAGTAAAGCTCCCTCTACACTGTCCCCATCAAACACTCCCAGCACAGGTACAGCACGGGGTTAGATACACAGTAAAGCTCTCTCCACACTGTCCCCATCAAACACTCCCAGGACAGGTACAGCACGGGGTTCGAAGCAGAGTAAAGCTCCCTCTACACTGTCCCCCATCAAACACTCCCAGGACAGGTACAGCACGGGGTTAGATACAGAGTAAAGCTCCCTCTACACTGTCCCCATCAAACACTCCCAGGACAGGGACAGCGCGGGGTTAGATACAGAGTAAAGGTCCCTCTACACTGTTCCCATCAAACACTCCCAGGACAGGTACAGCATGGGGTTAGATATAGAGTAAAGCTCCCGCTACACTGTCCCCATCAAACAATCCCAGGACAGGTACAGCACGGGGTTAGATACAGAGTAAAGCTTCCTCTACACTGTCCCCATCAAACACTACCAGGACAGGTACAGCACGGGGTTAGATACAGAGTAAAACTCCCTCTACATTGTCCCCATCAAACACTCCCAGGACAGGCACAGCACGGGGTTAGATACAGAGTAAAGCTCCCTCAACACTGTCCCCATCAAACACTCCCAGGACAGGTACAGCATGGGGTTAGATACAGAGTAAAGCTCCCTCTACACTGTCCCCATCAAACACTCCCAGGACAGGTACAGCACGGGGTTAGATACAGAGTAAAGCTCCCTCTACACTGTCCCCATCAAACACTCCCAGGACAGGTACAGCATGGGGTTAGATACAGTGTAAAGCTCCCTCTACACTGTCCCCATCAAACACTCCCAAGACCGGTACAGCAAGGGCGTGAGATACAGAGTAAAGCTCCCTCTACACTGTCCCCATCAAACACTCCCAAGCCAGGTACAACACGGGGTTAGATACAGAGTAAAACTCCCTCTACACTGTCCCCATCAAACACTCCCAGGACAGGCACAGCACGGGGTTAGATACAGAGTAAAGCTCCCTCAACACTGTCCCCATCAAACACTCCCAGGACAGGTACAGCACGGGGTTAGATACAGAATAAAGCTCCCTCTCCACTGTCCCCATCAAACATTCCCAGGACTGGTACAGCACGGGGTTAGATATAGAGTAAAGCTCCCTCTGCACTGTCCCCATCAAACACTCCCAGGACAGGTACAGCACGGGGTTGGATACAGAGTAAAGCACCCTCTACACTGTCCCCATCAAACACTCCCAGGACAGGTACAGCACGTGGTTAGATACAGAGTAAAGCTCCCTCCACACTGTCCCCATCAAACACTCCCAGGACAGGTACAGCACGGGGTTAGATACAGAGTAAAGCTCCCTCTACACTGTCCCCATCAAACACTCCCAGGACTGGTACAGCACGGAGTTAGATATAGAGTAAAGCTCCCTCTGCACTGTCCCCATCAAATACTCCCAGGACAGGTACAGCACGGGGTTGGATACAGAGTAAAGCACCCTCTACACTGTCCCCATCAAACACTCCCAGGACAGGTACAGCACGGGGTTAGATACAGAGTAAAGCTCCCTCTACACTGTCCCCATCAAACACTCCCAGGACAGGTACAGCACGGGGTTAGATACAGAGTAAAGCTCCCTCTACTCTGTTCCCATCAAACACTCCCAGGACAGGTACAGCACGGGGTTAGATACAGAGTAAAGCTCCCTCTACACTGTCCCCATCAAACACTCCCAGGACAGGTACAGCACGGGGTTAGATATAGAGTAAAGCTCCCTCAACACTGTCCCCATCAAACACTCCCAGGACAGGTACAGCACGGGGTTAGATACAGAGTAAAGCTTCCTCTACACTGTCCCCATGAAACACTCCCAGGACAGGTACAGCACGGGGTTAGATAGAGAGTAAAGCTCCCTCTACACTGTCCCCATCAAACACTCCCAGGACAGGTACAGCACGGGGTTAGATACAGAGTAAAGCTCCCTCTACACTGTCCCCATCAAACACTCCCAGGGCAGGTACAGCACGGGGTTAGATACAGATCAGACCAGCAGTTTAATTCACTGGGAAATAGGGTGAGGCTGCTCCACTTTGAAGATACATTTCTTTCTGTGGTTTTTAAGGGAAGGGCCTCTCCCAGTTTTTTATTATTTAATATGAATTTTAGCTGCAGTAATTTCCAGTTGTGGTCGGGATGGTTTTGCACAGACTGCCTCGTCAGTCTGTGATTCATTCTGTGGGGTAAATATAACTTCAGATAAATGGAACGACAAATTCTTTGGTGTCTGCAGTCGGAGGGTTTGTAACGGGCGTCGATATCATGGGCAGGTGTGTACGGAGTGGGTGAGTGACAGGGCTGTAATGAGCGTGTGATGGATGGGTTTATTATTGCTTCGTGGATGGTGCAATGTGTGAACTTGTAATAGGGAGATGTATTAGAGATGCTGTAGAACAGCCAATTATATAACTAGCAGAGTGTAAGAAGCGACTGTGTGCAGGGTGTGTAATGGACATGTGTGAAATGACGGATTTGTAATAGGCAGGTGTGCAATGGGCGTGTTTGTAAGGGGTTATAAGAAGTATAACGGGTGGGTGTGTAATGGGTGGGTGTGTAATGTGCGGTTCTGTAACTGGCGGATCTGTAATGAGTTTGTGTGCAAATGTGGGTGTGTAATGGGTGTGTGTGCAAATGTGGGTGTGTAATGAGTTTGTGTGCAAATGTGGGTGTGTAATGGGTGGGTGTGTAACGGGTGGGTGTGTAATGGGTGGGTGTGTAATGGGTGAGTGTGTAATGGGTGGGTGTGTAATGGGTGGGTGTGTAATGGGTGGGTGTGTAATGAGGGGGTGTCAACCTCTCCCACCCCACCCTGTGACACCCACCCTGTGACACCCACCCTGTGACACCCACCCTGTGACACCCACCCTGTGACGCCCACCCTGTGACACCCACCCTGTGACACCCACCCTGTGACGCCCACCCTGTGACACCCACCCTGTGACGCCCACCCTGTGACACCCACCCTGTGACGCCCACCCTGTGACACCCACCCTGTGACACCCACCCTGTGACACCCACCCTGTGACGCCCACCCTGTGACACCCACCCTGTGACGCTCTCTTGCAACAAATTCCACATCGAAGCACATCTCCTTTGAGGTGCTGCAACATCTGTATTGAAGGAATTCCATCTGGTGAGAGATGTGAGGGCCACAGCATCCAGCGCCAGCACTATCTCTGCCTCCCCCTCAATCGCCGGCATCATGATGACATTCAACAATCCCCACACATTCATGTTCAGCTGCCTTCCCTTAACAAAACCTGTCTGGTCCTCGTGCACAACCCCTGGCACACAGTCCTCTGTCCTGGTGGCCAGGATTTTTGCCAGCACCTTGGCATCTACGTTGAGGAGAGATATGGGCCTGTATGACCCACACCGCTGGGGGTCCTTGTCTCTCTTTAAAATTAACGAGATCAGCGCCCGTGACATCGTCGGGGGCAAAGTCCCCCCCTCCCACGCTTCATTGAGTGTCCGCACCAGCAAGGGGCCCATTAGGTCCACAATCTTTTTATAAAATTCCACCGGGAACCCATCCGGCCCCGGTGCCTTCCCTGACTGCATCTGCCCGATCCCCTTAACTAGCTCCTCCAGCTCAATCGGCGCCCCCAACCCCTCCACCTGCTCCTCCTGCACCTTCGGGAAAGAAAGCCCGTCAAGGAACCTCTCCATTCCCCTCCTCTCCCCCGTTGGCTCCGACCGGTACAGTTCCCCGTAAAAGTCCTTGAAGACCTCACTCACCTCTACCCCCTTCCGCACCACATTCCCACTCTTGTCTCTCACTTCAGCAATTTCCTTAGCCGCATCCCGCTTACGGAGCTGATGAGCCAGCATCCTACTCACCTTTTCACCATGTTCATACACTGCCCCTTGTGCCTTCCTCCACTGTGCCTCTGCCTTTCTAGTGGTCAGCAAATCAAATTTAGCCTGTAGACTGTGCACCTCTCCCCCAACAGTCCCCCCTCTGGTGTCCTCTGCATACCTCCTATCCACCTCCAGCATCTTCCCCACCAGTCTATCCCCTCTCGCTCCTCTCCCTGTGTGCCCTGGATGGATATCAGCTCCCCACGAATCACTGCCTTCAGGGCTTCCCAGACCATCGCCCCCTGGACCTCCCCCGTATCATTCACCTCGAGGTACCCCTCAATACTTGCCCGGACCCTCCTACACACCTCCTCCTCCGCCAACAACCCCACATCCAACCGCCACAACGGGCGCTGGTCCCCCACCTCCCCCATCTCCAACTCTATCCAATGCGGAGCGTGGTCGGAGATTGCAATGGCCGAATACTCGGCCTCCTCCACTCTCGGAATCAATCCCCTACTCACCACGAAGAAATCTATCCGAGAGTAGACGCTATGTACGTGGGAGAAGAAAGAGTACTCGCGTGCCCTCGGCCTCACAAACCTCCATGGGTCCACCCCTCCCATCTGGTCCATAAACCCTCTCAGTACCTTGGCCGCCCTAGAGCTGTCCTAGAGCTGGACCGATCCAGTGAAGGATCCAACACTGTATTGAAGTCCCCCCCCCCCCCCCCCCACCCCATGATCAGACCTCCCGCCTCCAGATCCGGGACCCGTCCCAACATACGCCTCATAAAGCCTGCATCGTCCCAATTTGGGGCATACACACTAGCCAGTACCACCTTCTCTCCTTGCAGCCTGCCCCTAACCATAACATACCTACCCCCCTTATCCGCCACCACCTCCGATGCCTCAAACAACACATTTTTCCCCACCAGAATCGCCACTCCCCGGTTCTTCACATCCAACCCAGAGTGGAAAACCTGCCCCACCCATCCCTTCCTCAGGCGGACCTGGTCCGCCACCCTCAGGTGGGTCTCCTGAAGCATTGCCACATCCGCCTTTAGCCCCCTCAGGTGAGCAAGTACCCTCGACCGCTTCACCGGCCCATTCAACCCTCTCACATTCCAGGTGACCAACCGGATCAGAGGGCGTCCCGCCCCCCTCCCCCGTCGGCTAGCCATAGCCCGTCGACTGCCCGCCCCAGGCCAGCACCCCCTGCTCGACCCCGTCCCCATAGCGACAACCCCTCACCTCTGTCCCCCCAGCCCCCATCAGCTCCTTCCTGCCCCTACTAGCAGCAACCCGGTATTTCCCTTTCCCCCCCTCCCTTCCCCCCCAGGCTAGGAACCCTCCCAGCCGCGAACCGTCCTCCATTGTACTTCCGTGGGTCAGCTAACTTCTGCTGACCCCGGAAACTCCCGCCAATAACCCGACCCCTCCCAAAGTGGGATCATCCCCCAACCTATCCCTCCTCCAGGCACCGCTCCAGCGCGGGGAAGAACCAGTTAAGGCCCCGCCTCCCCCCGTCATCATCTCCACCCCCCAGCCCCGCAGCGCGGGAAACCAGAGGAAAGCCCGCGCTTTCGCACTGCCCCACCACACCCTTCTGACGCAGCTCCCAAATACCAGCCCCACTCCATACCCCCAACCCGACATAGAATACAACAAACCCCCCCCCAACCCTCCCCGCAAGATACAAAACTCAAACAATGACCCACAGCAAAAAACAGAACAACACCCCAATAAATAACCATATCAAAATTACAGAAGTACAGGAAAAGAGAACACAGCAACAGCAGAAACCAGCAATAAAGTATTACAACCGACCCCGCAACCCCCAACCCCTAGTTCGAGTCCAGTTTCTCCGTCCACACGAAGGCCCACGCCTCCTCCGGGGAATCAAAATAATAATGCCGGTCCGAATAAGTTACCCACAGGCGCGCAGGCTGCAACATTCCGAACTTTATCTTTTTCTTGTACAGCACCTCTTTCGTCCGATTAAACCCAGACCGCCGCTTAGCCACCTCCGCACTCCAATCCTGGTAGATCCGTACTACCCCATTCTCCCAATTGCTGCTCTTTACCTTCTTGGCCCAGCGCAGCACACACTCCCGATCACTGAACCGATGGAACCTCACCAGCACCGCACGCGGGGGTTCATTCTCCTTAGGCCTCCTGGCCAGTACTCTGCGCTCCCTCCAGCTCCAAAGGCAGATGGAAAGACCCGGCCCCCACTAGCGAGTTCAGCATCGTAGCCACGTAGGTTGTCAGGTCCGACCCCTCCAGCCCCTCCGCAAGGCCCAAGATCCGCAGGTTTTTCCGCCTCATGCGGTGATCAAGCTCCTTGAAGCGTTCCTGCCACTTCTTGTGGTGTGCCTTGTGCCCCTCCACCTTACTCATGAGGACCACGGTCTCCTCCTCTCGTTCAATGGCCTGCGTCTTCAACGCCTGGATGGCAGCACCCTGGGTCGTCTGAATCTCCGAGAGCCTTCTGTTCGTTTCCTGCAGAGATCTCAGCACCTCAGCCTTGAAGTCTGTAAAGCAGCGCAGGAGAGCAGCTTGTTGCTCCTGGGCCCACTGCTTCCACTCCTCTGGAGCTCCGCCGGCCGCCACCTTGGATTCCTTCCACCGTTTTTTCTGGGGAGCTGCTGCCGTTTTTTCTCCCTTTCCACTCTGAGTTCGAGAAATGCGGAGAAAGTCGATCAGCACCACTTCTCCCACCGGGAGACGTCGAAAAAATTCCGTTTTGGGCTCTAATAAGAGCCGAAAAGTCCGTTTGAAACGGGAGCTCCCAAATGTGCGGCTTCCTACATCATCGCCGCCACCGGAAGTCCAGAAGTCGCCACCATGGATCTTGATGGTTGGGAGGCAGTTTTGTGTGGCAGAAGTGGGCTGGTAGAGAACCTTTGTTTTGTGGATGTTTAGTCTGAGGCCCATTCTCTCACATGCCTCGGTGAATGCATCAACAATGGTTTGTGGTCAATTCGACTTCCGGGCGGCGAGCAAGGAGGTCGCAGGGAGAGGGGCTCCCGCAAGCGCCAAACAAGGAGAACACCCCCCCCCCCCCCCCCCCCCCCCAGACAGGCCGGACGGCGGAGGAGGAGCGCCGGCAGAGGAGCCGGAGCGGCAGCGGAGGAGCCGGAGCGGCAGCGGAGGAGCCGGAGGAGCCGGAGCGCGGCAGCGGAGGAGCCGGAGGAGCCGGAGCGCGGCAGCGGAGGAGCCGGAGGAGCCGGAGCGCGGCAGCGGAGGAGCCGGAGGAGCCGGAGGAGCCGGAGCGCGGCAGCGGAGGAGCCGGAGGAGCCGGAGCGCAGGAGCCGGAGCGCAGCGGAGGAGCCGGAGCGGAGCGGCGACGGCGACGGCAGAGGAGCGGCAGCGACAGGGGGGCCCAACAGCAGCAGGTCCAACCCCTCTCCCTCCCCCCCCCCCCCACGCGGGCCAGGAGCGGTGCGGCGGCGGCGGCCCCTCTTCTCTTCCCCCCCCCCCCACGCGGGCCAGGAGCGGTGCGGCGGCGGCGGCCC